>NC_048581.1:56227389-56384889 GCF_013265735.2 Oncorhynchus mykiss | reverse complement strand
TGTGTGTGTGCGCCCGTCCATGTCTTTGTGTGTTTCCTTTATCCTTCCCAGCATAAGGCATGACGGACAGCTGCCCGACACTAACAAATAAACAACAACAACTAACAAATAATAGCACTGTCCAACACTGTAACCACCACATGGGTGTTCATGAACTGAACCTGTTCATAGTGGCCTACTGCCTTAGTGAGTTTAAGACCGAAAACCAATGCAGGAACATGTGTTTACATTACAATGTCTGGCAGTGATGGTTGAAACCAGGAAAGGGGGTTTGGTGTGCTCCTTTGAGCACTGGTTTAATGTGAGTATTGAGAAATAGTACAATTATTGTCATTTTGGGCTCCATAATTACAAAACAACACATTTTCTATGGTTCATGTATCATTACATATGAAGTATGAAGTCATCACAGATTGAATGATTATGCACGTTCTTTATTTTATTGGATGAAAATGGCTACAGTGACTGTCATGACCGTGTTTTATTTTAGCACCATAATCAGTTAACATGGCCATGTTATACAGTATAATTGATACTCCTCACATGTATTCAGCAGGTGTGGATTTGCATGTCAAAAGCCTGTGCTGCTACTCCATATCATACTCCCTGCACCCCTTCACAGCACAGTATGCCTTACACGTTCTATAAGCGCAGGGCAGCTGTAGCTACCTCACACACACAGGCTCCCATCTACCATAGAGGAAATTGTGCATGAAATTGGTTCAGAAAACATGAACTGGAACGATCCCATCTTCAATTCCATTTTCCTTGCTCTGCAAAAATGGTGTCAGAAGTTTAATTACAAAGTATCAATGAAGTGGTGTTGCGATATGGGTAAATCAAGTCCAATCAGCTCAGGCCATGCATAACCACTGCTGTTTTCCTATAGGTTGATTAATGCTATGAGCCCAATCAAGATTGAAGGATTACATATAGGCCTAGGTTATGGGAAATGTCAGTTGGTCTCCCCGTAGGACTGCAGTAATAGAAAGACTGTGGCTCTCTGTGTCTTCAGCACTGCTATAGTAAGATACGGTGTATTGTGGAATATGATATTTGTTATGTTACAACATATTAGCTGATCTTTTCAGTCTTGTGACGTGAATCAGGTAAGTTGTGCATACAAAATCATTCTGAAACATTCTTCAGTAATTCCTGTCGAGGCGCTGCCGATACACCGGGTGTCTTGACTTAATTTTTTTTTGAACGACCAAGGTGCAACACCTTTAAGCGGTTATGGACAAAAACCAGGGCATTGTATTCTATTCAGATGTAAAATGGAGGTCACAGTTCATACAGATGTAGGATCTTAATTTGATCACCCTGTTGTTGCAGGAAATGTCCTGCATAGCATGTAGTGTAGTCAAGGATTGAATCACTTGTAGTGTATTCAAGGTTTAAAAAGGTGTCTAAAGTTTTTAATTTTCACTTTAAAATAGTTGATTTTCGGGCCTCCCGGTGGCGCAGTGGTTAAGGGCGCTGTACTGCAGCGCCAGCTGTGCCACCAGAGACTCTGGGTTCGTGCCCAGGCTCTGTCGCAACCGGCCGCGACCAGGAGGTCCGTGGGGCTACGCACAATTGGCCTAGCGTCATCCGGGTTAGGGAGGGGTTGGCCGGTAGGGATATCCTTGTCTCATCGCGCACCAGCGACTCCTGTGGTGGGCCGGGCGCAGTGCGTGCTAATCAAGGTTGTCAGGTGCACGGTGTTTCCTCTGACACATTGGTGCGGCTGGGTTGGATGCGCGCTGTGTTAAGAAGCAGTGCGTCTTGGTTTGGTTGTGTATCGGAGGACGCATGACTTTCAACATTCGTCTCTCCCAAGCCCGTATGGGAGTTGTAGCAATGAAACAAAATAGTAGGTATTAAACAATTGGATACCACGAAATTGGGGAGAAAACCCCCCCCCCAAAAAAATATATATATATATATATACTTGATTTGCCCCAACTATTTTTTTTTTAAACCCTACAAAAATGTCCATTAATTATGATCCACACAATAATTCACATTTCCTGTTGCTGCAGGATTATTTTCCTGCTGTGAGAAACTGGTCAAATTAACATCCTATATCTATCTGTACCTTCAGATTAATTTCCCTCCCAGCCAGGTCACAGTGGTTAAATGCCACTGGCTTAGGTGTCTGTCATCGTGGTTGTCACGGCTACACTTACAAAAACTAGACCGACATTATATTATAGCTCCTTAATCCCCCAGACTAAATGTACATTATGAACTATGACCTGGATTCAAGTATAAGAGGCTTATGTTCTTATGCTTATTTATTCACACTTTGGAGGCCTTGCTGCATGTTGTGTCTTCAGATTGTTATTGATTGAAATGGGAGCGTAACCCCATTGAAATTCTGCTGAGGACATTGGTAGGCTGGGGAGTCTTGAGCATGGCGCTTTTTGTCATACGTGCTGCAGCGAAGTTATTGGGGTGGCATTTCTGTGATTGATGTGGACTCGGCCTGCCATCCGTGAGGCGAATCATAATATCATGATGTGGTGGGTTTAAGCTTCCCTATACTATATGCCTGTGGCTCTGTGCTCATAGGCCAATATGACATATTGAACCTATAGGATGATTTGACCTTACAGGAAGGTCAGGAAAGCAGAGCATCAGGATTACTACATTATCACACTTGTTCAGATGACTTATGTGTTTTATAATAACACAACTGGCAACAAGACTTGGTAAAATCAAAAGATGAGAGAAAAAAATATTATAGTATTTGTATTGGAACAGACAGATTAGATTAGACCACCCAATCAAAAGACAGTCAGGGTCATCAAAAGACAATCAGGGTCCCTCAGAGCCAATTGACACCCTCATGAGACTGAATGGTTCAGTTGTAGCGAAAATAATCTATGCTACATGTAAAGGTCAGATCTCTGTTTGTAAGATAGCTTCTCACCAGCCATTTTGATAAGACGATTATGTAGCTCCAAAGTGAGGCACTGGTATGAAAAAAGCACTAGATATGACAGATTTGTACATACAATGTGGTGGCCTAAGCAGATTCCCTTAGCTTTCATTGGGTTTTGTCACTGGGCCGCAATAGCAGTGTTCCAACCATATACTCTTAGAAAAAATGGTTCCAAAAAGGTTCTTTGGCTGTCCCAATAGGACAAACCGTTTCTGGTTCCAGGTAGAACCCTTTTAGGTTCCATGTAAAACCCTCTGTGAAAAGGGTTCTTCCTGCAACCAAATAACTTTTTTAGGTTCTAGATAGCACTGTTTATTCTAAGAGTGTAGAAATATAATCCCATTCTGGTTCTGTGGTTTCAACCCTGCTACAGTGACATAACTGTGTTCTAACCCTTTGCTAGTGGAATTATTCAGCACTGGTAAGAATTCTCATAGAACATAACAATAGAGCAATACAGTAGGAGCTGGCAATATTCCCACACATCTATCTCATTATGAAAGGCCCAGTGCAGTCAAAATTCTGTTTTATATCATATTGTACTACAGCTGATGAAACTAACACTTTAAAAGTGTGAAAGCATTTGATCAGTATTATTTCCTGATAGTTGCTGCTTGAAAATACAATCTACAATGGACCTTCCAATCTGCAGGTTTGCATGGGCGGGAGTTTTGGCTTTCAATGGTGACATCACCATGTGGTAAATTGGTTAATAGGCCAATAACAAAGAGAGTTCCAAACCTCTCTACTAATAACAGCTAGTTTTCAGTTTTCCCCTCCCCACTCAGACCACTAACAGACAAGCACAATTCTTGCTTGAGAAATCGTTTTTTGCAAAAAAATATTTTTTTTCTCTTTGAATGGAAATCTGTTACAGTAAGGTACTTAATTGTTACCCATAAATTATAAAATATTCATATAAAAACATCTGCATTTGGCCTTCAAGCACATGAAGGGTCAGGACAAACCAGCATGTGGTATTGTAAATCCAAATAAACATTCCCTGTGAAACCACCAAAAACACAATAAACATGTGACCTTTTCATCTCCTAATCCCTGGAAATTGGAAACGTTATCAATCGTGGATCCTATATTCCCTGCATGCAAATTCACGTTTAGCGTGTTTACAATTGATTAGAAAAAGAAAAGCGTATCTAGCTACAGTGCGGTGGTAATACGTGGTATAACTCATGGATGTAACAGTGATTATTTTAAGGCTTTAATGTGTTGGGGATGTATTGAGGTTAATCTGTTTTTCCCCACTAAATCTATAGAAACCCTGCTGATAGATCCACACAAAGTCCATACAAGATGGGAAATGATGGAAGCAGTTTATACAGTATAACCCGATTTCCACTTCCTTCTCTCGATATTGTTTTTTTTTTTTCCTGTGAGATGAAATCCTCTGGCTTGCACTTCCTGTGATGAGCAGCATACGAGTCCATGATTTTATATAATAAACCACTCCACAGCCTCTGAATCAGAAGGCAGAGACAGAGCATGCAGAGAGCAGCCAGAGAGAGAGAGAGCGTTGCGTTTTGCTACGGTCCAAAACTCCTGCATCCTTTTTAAAAGGCTTAGACTGGGCTTAAGGGGATCCAGGCCTCACATTTAACTGTAAACCCAGGGAGAAGTGGGTAAATCCACCGGCATACATAGGATTAAAGGGGAATCCATTTGGGCCAAGCGTAAACAACATCCACAGGAGGCGTGGTGGAGGATGATGAGGCCTGCTAAAACTACTGCAGTGTCCTTCCCTTAGACTTCTCCCAGACTTATGTGCAAATAAGAACTAAAATGAAGTTTTGAACTTCATTTGACAAAATGGCAGACATTGTACAAGAAAATGAACAGTAAGGAGGTCTAACACTGTATTAGTATCTGACCTCTTTGTCTTGCAATGTCATTTTTGATGAGAGAATTTACATCTAGGGCAGGCTCTGAACCCCAGGATGCTTGTAATGAGACAAAGGACATCTCCATCTTGATTTGACGTGAGTTCAGAGATAAGCAGTGGCCTACAAACCCATGAGCCTTTGCAACGTGTGTATGCGTAGCTCCCTGCAGATGCATCCAGGTGGGGAGGATGTGTGTGTGTGTGTGTGTGTGAGTGTGTGTGTGTGTGTGTGTGTGTGCACATACAAGTACTGCATGTTGTCTTTACTGTCACCCAATGGTTTGTGTTGACAAGCCGAGCTGAGCAGTGTGTCTGTGTGTTGTGGTGTGAGTCATGTGTCTGAGAATGCACCCACGCTGTCTACTTATCTGCACTCATCTGCCATAGATCTCTTCACACGAGAGTTCACATTGCATGCACAGAACAGTGGGAAATGTGTATTAATGTTTTACATTGCTATACATTGGTTATACAATACTGAATGGTATTGCAGTTAGTCATTTTACAACCAACTTAAATTCCATGTCAGGGGCATAATCATTGTTTATTTATCCAACTACATTTTTAAAAGACTGATACGCATTTACAATCTTGTGTGTCTGTATACACTATGCATGTGTGAATGTGGGGGCGTGTAGGTGTCAGTGTATATCATGTTTGTTTGCCTGTCTGTGTCTATGTGTGTCTGAAGAATGTCCTCCACCACTGAAGGTCAGTGTGCAGAGAAGTGGGTCATAGCCAGAAGCAGGTTGCCAGATTGGTTGTGCCTATCCTGTTGATGCAAGACTTGTCCAGACATGTAGGCTACCGCTACACTGCCTCCCTGGAAATGCTAATGTAAATGACGTCCCAAATGGCACACTATTCCCTGTATAGTGGACTACTTTTGACTAGGGCCCATAGGGCTCTGGTCAAAAGTAGTGCTCTGTGTAGAGAAAAGGGTGCCATTTGGGACGTGCCTAAAAATGATTGCTTGTCCTAAGGTCCATACGTCTGGGCTTGAGCCTACCGTCATTGACATACAACTGGAAAGGTATGCATAGTCCTACAAGGCTTCTTCAGATGTAGCCTAGGCATTGATCTCACCTATTCAAAACTATTCCAACTAATACCATGAGACCATGACCATGACAAATCATTTTATTCAAACAAGTCGATGATGTGGTCTATATTTTTCAGTGTTCAATTGAATGTGACTTCAGCAATCACCTCAGGCAGTGAGAGGAAATGTCACCAAATGTTGTTGCCCTTTATATAACAAGTCAATGATGTGGGTAGTAAGCTACTAGCACTGTAGAGATTGCAATGCATGAGGTGTAGAAGCCATTAAAGGTTAGGCAGGACAGGTTGATGTTTATTGTCATGAATCGTACCCTGGAGGCAGAACTAAGGGATTTCCACTAGAATGGCTAGCTGCAAAGTCAAAATTGTCTGTATTGTAAAAATGTATGAAAACAAAAATGTGTTTTTTGGCCTTAATTTAAGGTTAGGGTTAGCAGTGTGGTTAAGATTAGGGTTAAGGTTAGGGTTAGGTTTAAAATAATATTTTATGACTTTGTGGCCGTGTCAGCTGGTGACCACTCCGCAGGGCTTCCTCCAGAACAAGATCCATGATGAAAAACACTAACCTGCGCAGGGAAGACGGGACTGTTTTGGTTAGTTGTAAATTTGTGGGTGAAGTGGTGTGTTTCTGCATCTATCACTATAAAGTTGGGCTCAGGCCAGCTGAGGTTGAAGTGGTACAATAGCTTTTACGGAAATTTACAGGACTGCATGAATGATGCTTTTAATAGCATGCACAAAAATACCAACTAAAACATGGAAGTACACGCACGCAGGCACACACACGCACACACGCACACACACACACACACACACACACACACACGCACGTACACACACACGCACACACACACGCACACGCACACGCACACACACACACACACACACACACACACGTGCGCGCATGATCAGATAAGACTTATGAAAGTGTCAGTGCTCAAATGACTTTCCCAGGAAATGAGAACTGGTGCAGTTCATGACAATATAACATCTACAGACGTCTCTGTGATACATGGTGTGTATATTGCCAGCCCTTTAAAAATGCTGCAGTTGTCACTATTTTGAACACCTACAACTCAAGGGAACTAGGCTCAAGACAAGAGGTGTTACTGTTGGTAGCAGAAAACAGTCAACTCCTGACAAATGCAATGTGTTGTTGTGACTGTCATGTATGTGCATGCCATAGGGAATCTAACTAGCTATGTCTAATTGGAGCCTGTCGAAAATAATGAACTTGAATTAATGCACATAAACAGTTTGCACTTTCCAATCTGCACTTATCTGGAGTGGCCTATAAGTTGTCCACTGTCTATACTGACTGAGGGTGACTGTTCCATAGACTTCTAGGCTCCAGTAGCAGTGGAAGCAGACTTGGACTGCATCCCAAATGGCACCCTATTCCCTATGGAGGGCACTACTTTTAACCATAGCCCCATGGACACTGGTCAAAAGTAGTGCACTACATGGGGAATAGGATGCCATTTGGGACACACCCTTGGTCTTGCTGTGTGTCTATATTGGCTTTCAGGACAGTCCTGTTGTGCAGCGGCTTGCTGCCTGGACACTGAGCATGGTGCCAGCTGTTGGCCCGCTACGCTCCTTACAGCCTCCGTGCTGTCCCCTTCTGGCAGTGCGTGGCCTCCTCTGGCCCCCTTCACACCGTAACGCAGCCTGTCTGGAGATGCTACTAGACTGGCCCAAAGGGGACAGCCAGTCCAAATCTGTCCACACCAATGTCTCCTACCTCACTCAAATCCTGTAGTCTATCTCAGCTTTCTCCAGTGGGCAAACACATGGTGACGGTTGTTTTTCATTATCTGTGTTTGTGTGTGTATGTGAGGGGATCCAGAGAATAACTAGATGTATAGGAAGCCCACTCATGTAGCCTGGTCTCCTTAAGCATCTTGTGTGTCTACCCCGTGTTTTTCCAAAACGCCAGACATGAAACTCCACTTGAGGTCTTCCTATGGAGGGAGGAGTGAGAGTGAGAGTGAGAGTGAGTGAGTGTGTGAGTGTGTGAGAGTGAGAGAGAAAGAGAGAGAGAGAGAGAGAGAGAGAGAGGAGCTGCAGCGTTTTGCTCTGAGCGCTGTTTCATCCCAGACAGAGCTCTCTTAATCTGGAAACACTTAGTCACTGGTTGTGTCCTAAATGGCAACATATTCCCTATATAGCGCACTTCTTTTGACCAGAACTCTATTGACCAGAACTCTATTTGGGACACAGCCACTGACTGACTGTGTACTGCAGTCTGAATCTCCAGCGGCACTCGCAGTCAGACCCAGGTCAGGGGAGACGAATGCAGCTTCTGCAGCCTCATCTGACAGATCACACCATGGCACAGACAGGACCCTAATTGTTTGTCTGGTACATTGGACTGGCTGTTTTGCTGCTTAGGAGCACCACACACATACAAAAATACACCAAGATCACACATACACTGGACGCACGCACCCACACATAAGCACACACACACTAGCACACACACTTTTACGCGCTCTCAAAAACTCCCACAAATACACCCATGCGTTCCCTGTCAATCCTTGCCTCCTCACTTGCCAGGCTATGTAGGAGGACTCTCCTTTAGTCCTTCGGAGCTCCCTAGCAATAACCATGTCTCTCTGCTTATGACTGTGTAATTGGAAGAACAGCAATTAGGTCTCGCTAATTGATCCTGGTATGGACCTGAGTGGACTGACACAGCAGTTTACAAGGACATCATTCTTTTCCTATCAGGACTCTGTATCCCTGGGGAAGATTTATAAATCAGGAGGGACAGAGCAGTACTTTTAACTTTCTCTGACCAGGGAGAAAAGTGGTGCAGAAATGCTCCTTTATTGACAAATTCCGTCGGAGCCATTGGTATTTGGTCCCAGTGAAATATAAGCTTCCAATGAATCAGCCAGTAAAACAGCTATGTGCTTACCTAAGCTCCCCGTAACTCAATAAACTGTTCCACAGATGAGGCTGTTTTCACCAGGCAGACACACTTTTGGGGGCATTTATCACTGTGGGCTGCTCTAAAGAGGGCTGTTAGGGTCAAAGGGTCCAGGTATTAAAACAAAATGGATGCCAGTCGCCCTGTACCCCCTTGGTGAGCCATGATGAGAGAGGTCACACGCAACCTTCACAACATCAGTAGAACCGATGTAGCACCTTGCACTGGGAGTTCATTTTCATATGGTTAGCTTTGTGCATTTGTGTATTCAGGGCATGAGGAAAGTGCTATTTGTCAGACATTATGGTGTGACTCCAGGGTAAACTAGTGTATGCTGTGGAGAGGGAGGAACGAGTAGGGAGGGGGTGGTAGTGAGTGACAAGCATCCAATCTAATGTGAGAGCTGCTACTACCTATTATCCTTTGAGTAATCCTCTCAGGTGTTTCTCACCAAATCAGCTTATTAGAATCAGGGAATCAAAAGCATGACACACATCAAACCTTCACCCAACCAACCACGTCTACTCTGTCTGCACGCTGCCCGCTCGCTCCGACAATACACTGTCTCTCACTCTCACAATGCACAAAGTGTCAGTCACCCCTGAAATGGTCTGAATTCCTAGTGCAGACCCTATTTCAGCAGCAGTTAATACCATTTGCTGTTTTGTTTAACCCACATTTGAGTTTGGAGCTGACATGACTGTGCAGACCACACTGCACGTCTGCTTGATTCACCACACCGCTTCGTGTGTAAGTCTCTAAAGTGACAGAAAAGGGATAAATGTCACCCCCATCAGCATAAGCAGTCAAACATGGCCTTTGGCTATAGGAGCCCGGCTGACCCAGGTTAGAATTCTGAATGGGAATCCAGAAGGGCACACATTATTTAGTCAACCAAATAATTCCCCTTTAGAAACATTTTTGTCACTCAGTTGGATTTGGGATGAATCCCTAGCTCAATAATTGTTTTCTTGTATTTTCTTCACGGTGCTGGAAAAAAACAGTAAGGCCACAGTTTAAGTGTTAAAAAATGCTTCTGAGAATGTGTTGTGGTGGGTTTTCAGTCAGTGTGTGACGGGGGTTTCAGTGTGCACCTCACATATATCTTGTGTACACGTACCGTGAATGACATCATGAGTGCGAGTGTTCAAGTTTCTGAAGTTGACCACAAGAACATCTGCATCCTGACAGACACAGAGTGAAACAACAGTCACATAACGTTGTCACAGTGGAAGCCAACTGTTAAAACCCCATAAGGAAGGCAGTTTCGAATATTCCACACTCCACCGTCGCTTGATACAGAGACAGAGAGTTTAAGACAGACACAGAAGACATCCGATGTTGACTGTAACAGTTTATTCAGTGATGGAGTGTCATTACACTGATAACTCTATCCAAAATGAAAAATGGCGTCTCTCAGATCTACGTACATATTTACAACAAAGTGCTTTGATTTCTATCCACACACACGCTGTCAGAACAGCTGAATGTACCACACTACAAAAAGCATACATATACATGATAAAGCAATGCTAATTATTGGTCAAACGCGATACCAAGATGAACGGGATGGTTAGCTGTTGAACCATTTTGCACACAGATTAAATGAGCTTTATGGAATTGCAATACAGCAAATGACTGATTGATAGAAACACATCATGTTTGTTATGCACCAATCCATAATGAATAGTGCAGGAATGACAGTCTACACAGCAGAGGGGGGTTCCAATACGACAATATTAGCATTAAGTTTTGTTAGCATAGTGATGCATTTTTCTAAATGACTTTTTCCACCATTTTCCCCTGGTTTTCAATACAAGTGTTTCATGGGAGGCTATACGAAGTGCAATTACTCCCATTGTTAGAGACATTTACTATTTGTACATGCATACCTATTATCAATGCAATGTCAAGAATTTTGGTTCTACTTATCGACCAATTACATTTATCAACACAGATCTTAAAATGTATGCCAATATATATCTATATATGGATTAATAGGGGTGAGCCTTATAGATTTGATTAGACAGTTTGTTCAGACTAGTACACTCTGGAGTGTACTGCTGGATGCAATGCATTTGTAACACATGAAAATATATTTAAACATCCCCATTTCCCCTGTTTTACAATAACGTTGAGGAATCAAAGTTCAACACAAGCATATTTTCAGCTTAACAAGATTCAGCTTGTTTCATGTCGCAGAAATAGGTTTTGTTACAATTTGCCACGACTAAGACCAAAACGTGCTGGTGAATAGACTACAAATCATATTTGACATTGTAAACAAATCAAAATAACCCTTGCTGCGAGGATGAAAGCGGAGGAAACATTCTGTATTCAGCTCAGACTATAATACTGTAAAACCTTGTAAACAATATGTACTTGTATGTGAGGCATCATGGTCATATTTTGGCTACTTCTGTGTGCAGCAAGCCGGGTCTCCCAGTGCTGCTGTTGTGTTGTCAGGTCGGTGTGGTTTAAAGGAATGGTAAGTTAAGTCCTACTAGGACCCTGAGGTTGAGAGTGGCCCCTGTGGACCCCTATAGCCCTGGACTGGTCCTGCTGGGGGCCCCAGGTCACCGTGGTGGCAGCCACATGCAAGACGCTGTAGCTGGAGACAGACAGTCAGACAGTCATGCTCAGTATGGCGGGGGCTGCTATGCCCCACTTGTGATGTGAGGGGGAAGGGGTGGGTGGGGGTGGGGTGAGGTGGTAGGAGAGGGAGGCCGACGGCTCGATGAAATTTGCATTGTCCTTGTATTTCTGTCTCAGGGAATGCTATTCATCAAAGGCCGGCCCAGAGTAGGAGGTGCACACCAGATGGGTGTTTTTACCCAGCTTAATTTCTCCACAGCTTTTTGCATTTATCACTCTGACACTAATTTGCCGGAGCCCATCTGTGAGTTGTCTAGGCCGGTTTCTAGCTCTCTTTCTAAAATATGAAAAAGTAAAATAAAATGAGCCTAGAAGTATTCTAATAAAAAACACAAGTATTAAATAAATAATCGGAAATGCTGGTTAGGTTTCTGTCAAGGGTGTCCCTTTCCAACCTTTTGCTTTTTTAAAAACATTTTTATGTAATTAAATAAATATTTTATTTACACTTAAATGCACCTGAATGATTGATACACACTGTACGTTCAAACATTACATCTTTGAAAAGGTATAACTCAGCAGTATCAAATAATTTTGCTGGTACATATTTTTTTCAGATGCATGATCTAATATACAGCACAATAGAATGACTAAAACTAAAACTCATAGGATCAGTTCCACAGTGAGCTGTTACCTTAGTCCTGAGTCCAGTTTTAGGCTGCTGGTGTTGAATTCAGTATTGGTTCCATTACACTGTACGGTACTGTAGGTTTGTTGAGTAATACTATTATAACCAGACAGAACATGGGATATATTGTACTGTATCATGTACATAATCAAGAGGTGAAATACCCTTTCAACTGGTGAACCAAGACATTTTTGCTGAATCTGTATTTGTAATTTCACCTGTTTCATCCCTGAATACTGATTTGTTCAGGAATGGCTTGCCGTACTTTGTCTATGTAAACCAATATCAGTGTGTATTAACAGTACAGAATACTGGCGATCACTTTTTTAATACTAGGACACATGCAGTATGTCTAAAACCTCGATTGCAGTTCACTTTTAGATGGAGGTTGGATGTTGTTGTTTCTGGATTCTTTACCGTTCAAATGGTATCCTTCCAATATTTTTAAAGGAACTCCTACTTATATGTAACAGAAAAAATTAATCAGTGTTGTTGTATGGATTCTTAAAGGCCTCTGTTCGTAGTAGAACCATCTCTCTTTTTTTATTTTTATTTATTTATTTATTTATTTTTTAACCTTCATCTATCTTCTCCTACCATTGATATCTACGAAGGAAGCCACCTTCCAGTTCAGAAACAAGTTACCTGATTTTATTTTTGTTCGTTTTTTTGCTAATGAAGACATTGTACTGTAAAGGTTATGGTGCAGTTCTCTCATCACAAGGAACTGAAAACACTGTCGCTCATAAACAAGCATTGGTTCCTTCAGGCGTTTCCTGGGGGGAGGGACTGAGGAGGAACACAACACAAAACCCAATCCTGTTCTCGTCATGATCCCTATACCACACAGTCATTAAGACACAACCCTAAACAGTGCATCTTGGTCTGAAAACAAACTCCCAATGTATCCCCCATGGTCCCATCACATATCCCCTGTCTCCTGCCTCTCGTTGGCCTGCTCCAGAGACACACTGCAACGCGTGGGGCAGCCTCTGTTAAAGGATGCTGACTGGCTCTGACAAGGTCGGTCTGGCGAGGGATTAGCATCAGTTTATATAAGATAAGAACTGCAGGAAGGGTTTTGGTGCTGCTTTCTGGCTGGCTCTTCGGCAGCTGCTGGTGGAGAGTAAGCAAATAACACTGGTCCTTTTCACCACAGTGCCAAAGCCAGGCGATGTAATTAATGAGGATAGAGGGATAAAAAGAAGAAAGGTCACATGTTGGGATGGAGAGAGAAGGGGGGGTCCGTCTCACTCTCTCTCTCTCTCTGTCACCTCGTTCCCCCGACGGTTGTTTGAAAGAGAGATAGAAGAGGAGAGGAGAGGTGGCGTGCATCTCATCCCCAGATCAGGGCAGATGAATGAGGCAGGGGCAGAAGGACCTCTAGACAAAACAATCCCTGAGAGAGTCAATGGAGGGACAGCTGGCAGACAGATTCTCCTCCATTCACCGCTGAATCGGCCCTGATCAGGCAGCTGCAGCCAGACTGCAGACATGACATGCATTTTACTGAGCTGGTGGGTGTGTGGATGGCCGTGTCCTCATCTACCCCTGAATACACTACCCCCCTCTCCACTACCCCGGCTGGCAGACGCTTGCTCAATAGAGCTCAAACACACACACACACACACACACACACACACTCACACACACACACTCACTCACACATACACACTTACTCCGACCCCGGCACAAAGGCTGCTGCCTGCACGGACAGATGTACAGCTCCCTGAAAGAAAAGCTTCTCCTCACCCCCCATCACCGACCCCCTGGCCCCTCTTTCACTTCCCCTCTCTCCCTTCCTGTTCCCCCTCCACTACTCAGCCCCACACTCTAACCACCAAACCACCGCTACGGTCAGCCTCAACTGTCTGGAATGAATCAGGCACACACACAAGGCTTGTGTTTACGTAATACTCCATGTCTTGGAGTCTGCAGTATTAGCGAGGCGATGAAAGTGCTGTTATCTAATTACAGATTATTAAATAAATTATGGCCGGCTCCTTGGCACTTGTCTGCAGCAGATTTCTCTCTTGGCAAGAGCCTCTACTTTAACTGATGCTACTGTAAAAGCCTGATGACAAGTGCTGCAGATTCCTATTAGCTGAAACATAAGGACTATCTATGCCTCACATGATCTCCCTTTTTACCCTTTGATATTTAGAGATAATTTGTTGATAACATGAATAAATCAGGAATGAGGCTACTTTGTCAATTTGAAAATGTGAATCTGCAGTTGTTGCCTTCATTGGTTGATTATGTCAGAACATATCTGTAATGGTGCTTCATATACAACAAATGCACATGAAAGACATGGCAATGCTCCATGCTCCTGTTAATACTGAAAACAATAAATACTGAATAGGTTTACTGTTGAAAGCACTCTTATCCCTCTACTAGGAACATATCTGTTCAGAGTCTGCTCTGCTGTTTGTACCTGGTCTCCTGTTCGGTGCCTGAATATTTAAACTTTGATAAAAGGCTTGGAGTGAGAAACATTTCACTGTTTGTACACCAGACCATCAGGATGTGGCATACTGGGAAAAGAAAAGCAATAGCACTTACGGACTTGATTGAGAGAACACAAAAAGGAAGTGTCCAAGCTCAGGGTGGGGAAAAATAAATAATATAAGCAAAAAACCACAGGCTTTTATGAATGAAGGTCAGTAGATCTTGAACACCAGGTCAGAGATACTGGGCACCAGCAAGTCCCCGGATATCATCTCATTCACTTCTGGGGTGCAGTAGTCAGGGAAATCGAAGTGGGATCCTGAGTTGGTGTGAAACGCAGCATCAAAGTCTTTGTCCAGAGTGGCGCAATCCATAGGCATGCTGTCGAAGTTGGCGTTGGAGATGATATGCAAGATTTCCTCATCCAGCTCCTCGTCGGAGGAGGCCGACGACACGAATGAGGAGGAGCTGGTGGAGGTGGGGGTGGAGGAGCGGCCGGTGGAGGAGAGGGGCGTACGGGACTCCGATGAAGAGGACACCCTGGGGGACGACTCTGGGAGGCTCTGGGTTACAGGAGACCCAGAGGAGAGGCCCACAGGGAGGGTGGAGGTGGGCGGGTGGGAGGTGGTGGTGGGCAATTTGACTCTGAGCTGGGCTGTGAGATGAGGTTGCTGCTGCCCAGTGGTCATGGCAGCCTGCTGGTGGTGGAAGACGTCCACGGCTGGCCTCTGCCCTCCTGGCTGGCTTGCTCCCTGACTGGCCATCTCTACATCCACTGTGTCGTCATCGCTGATGCCCTCGTCGTAACCTTTGAACTTATTGCCGTGGAAGCTGGCTCTGTGTTTGGAGGAAGGCGTTCGGACCTTGAGCCCTTTGCTGGAGGCTGTGGAGGATGCGGAAGCGGAAGCGGATGCACGACCACCCGTGTGGGACTTGCCTGTCTTCAGGGGGACCTTTTCCCCGACCCGCACGGGCATGGAGCTCTTGCTCTTCTTCCGGGGCCGGTACTTGTAGTCGGGGTAGTCAGCCATGTGCTTTAGCCGAAGTCTCTCTGCTTCTTTGATGAAGGGGATCTTCTCGTAGTCGGGGAGGAGTTTCCAGCGCTTGCCTAGGCGTTTGGAGATCTCTGCGTTATGCATATCTGGCCACTGCTCCATGATCTTCCGTCTCTCGATTTGCGACCAGACCATGAATGCATTCATGGGCCGCTTGATGTGACCCGTGGGAGTCTTGCACCAGTTGGGGTCTTTGTTGGAGGGTGACGGTCCAAAAACCTCCTCCCCTTCATCTGCTCCCAGTCCTACGAAAACCTCTTGGCTCAAATCGCTGTCCATAACTGCTAAGTATTTGTGTCCCCTTTGCTGTACCATGATGGAGGATGATGCTCTACTCAGACTGACGGCTGGAGTCATCCATAATCACACAGACACTCTAAGTTGTTACTGCAACGTTTCCTCTTCCTGTACCACCAAAGGAAAAAGACAAGCCATAAGTATCACCATCAAGGGTATCGCTCAGCTGACAGCATGACTGTAAATGTCACATAAATCTACACTTGTGTTTTTCCTTTCATTTTCAATTGTTACATACAGTATGGTCAGTACAATATGTAACGCGAAGGCTGCGTTTAGACAGGCAGCCCAGTTCGGATCTTTTTTCACTAATTGGTCTTTTGACCAATCACTTCAGATAATTTTCAGAGCTGATCTGATTGGTCAAAAGTGGGCTGCCTGTCTAAACACAGCCTTAGATAAAAAAAAATAAAAAAAAGATGCCCATAACCCATCTGCTTTTAGAGGTACAAACTAACACATCCTATACAAATCCCAGAGCACAAAAATCATCTCCAACATTACTCACAACATTACTCACAAGTTAATGAATAACAACACTACCATCACTGGCTGGAAATGTGACCACTAGGACAAACACTAAAACACTCACCAGAAATTCTGTAGGACTCTGCTTCAGTACCCTTGCCTCAGGACCTAGATGCTGAGTGTCTGAAAAGAAGCCGGTTCCCTCTCCATATGTAGAGAATGGGCTGGCTCTGATGATGCAGTGTTGAGCTGAACCAGGTGGGCTTGCTGTGGAGCAGAGAGGAAATTAGTGCTAGAGTTGAACGTCTGGCTGTTTCTACAGTACCAAGCTGTCCCAGGCTTGCTGCATGCAGACTCTCTTTGAGTCTTTGTCTCTGTCTCTGTCTGTCTGTTTGTCTCTCTCTGTCTCTCTCTCTCTACTCTCGTTCCTTGTCTACTGTTCTCTCTAACCTATTCCCTCTTTGTAGGGACTGCCCCCCTGTCTGCTACTCTATAAACCTCCCAGTAGACAGCTCAACCTCCTCTGGCACAAACTCCTCCCCCTCCACCCACCACTCCGTGCAGCGGCTCAGTGTGTGTGTCTGCCTGTGTGTGCGTGTGTGTGCGTGTGTGTGTCTGTGTGTGTGTGTGTGTGTGTGTGTGTGTGTGTCTGTGTGTGTGTATAAGAGCAGAAAGTCTCCATACAGTGAGGCACAGGCACAGTGACAGAACAGGGAAACTGAGAGAGGGAGTTGAAATGTTAAACGAGGGGGCGTTAAATGTTTAAAATGTTAAGTGCAGTTTTAAAGAAGCTTGGAGTGTATCCTGCAAGACGGTGTCTGTCTGCATGTTTAAATCACAGTTACATAACTGAGAAGTGCTCTGTGTTATGAATCTGTTGACCAGTAAACTGTGTGGGTTAAAGAAGTGTGCATGTTGAAGCGTGCCTACACACTCTCAGCGTTAAAAGGTGAAAGTTCACTGTTTGAAGACAAGCTGTATATTTGCAGTATGTTTCCCTGTCAAAATGTATAGTGACTGCAACATGTCTGCAAAATACAAGAACTAAATTAATTGTATCATAAATAGGTAAGTTGATAAATTGATATGTGATGCAGAAATAGATAAAGTAAGTCATGAATTGATTTATAAAGACAGACCAGACCTTTTCCACAGATACTGATGCAGGTGAAATTTTCCTTCTCAGCATTTCTGTGAACCCATACATTTGATGGGCTTTCAGATAAAGCATTTCAGTTCATGCGTAGCCTATAGGGGATACGAGAGAAGCTGTGATGCAGAATCTATGGATTTGAATGTCAAGTTTGAAGTGGAACGAAAAAATGAGCATGATGTCCTAGTCTGACATTAGCTATGTCATTATTGCTAGCCTGGAAAAGGGTCCATTAAAATGAACTATCATTATGTGAGTGGGCAGAACCATTAGGTTCTGTGCGGAGTGTGTCTGGTCATTCTGACAGACAGAGCTAGTGCATCAATACACCAATTGAGAAATCCCCAAACAGTATTTAGTAGACATCCATTCCAAATATGATATATATATATAGTCTTGTGGTATAATCAATGCTGGTTAGTAGTCTGACAACTGAACTGCAACCTTGCACTTTCTTGGATGTTCCAATATTTTTGGGCTTTAATCCAAACCCCTCTCGTGTCATATATATATATATTTTTTTTTGCTGTGTTAAGTATACTTATTATAAAGTGGCAAAATGGAACATGGTATGTTCTAAATCTCTCTCTCTCTCTGTCTCTATTATTGTGTCTGCTTCCACAAGCACATTGCATTAGACTCCGGGCCAGCGCAGTGTCTGGATGTCAGACATATTCACTTTGACAAATACTACTGACGTTAGCCCTGGCACGGCCGCACACAAAATGACAACAACCCAATCAGTGGGCGACCTACTTCAGGCCCTGCCGAAATCCCTGAGCAGACACGTCTGGCGATTATTGCTGTAGTGGAGGCTGAAGGATTGGACCCCCTCTCTCTCTACCCCCCCACCCCCCTCTCACATGGGGCAGGCCTGGTGGAGCTGTCTGCCAGATAAGGGCTGGGAAAGAAGGGGTCCTGGGGGGCTTGGGGTGCATCAGGGGTGTGTGTTGGCCCCCCCCCCCTCACCATTCTACCCACAGATAGATCATTTTTCAGGGATTAGAGGTCTGCTAGAGAACTGCACAGCGAGAGATCCTCTGCTCTCATTTCAGACTAAAGAGGGTCTAACCCCCCCTGGGTTAAAAAGTAGAGTAATCTTTGGTCTTTTGCTGCTTTATATAATATGTTTTTTAATGAAAAAAAAAATGTCTTATCATATCACACATGGCTATTGGTCACATGCAGTGAGCATTTTGATACCCACCAACCATCATGAAACCACATTTGTAAATACAAGTCAATATCCACTGGAAATGATGTATGATTATGTATGATTATTTGTTGAAATGTGTCTTTTCAAAAATATATGACCCTCTAACCTGTATCCTCATTTCTTCGGACTCCTGAACCATTTAATGTCATTCATGTGTCCTTTTGTGTACCTTTAAGATGCTGTTCACTCTCAGCTGTGCATTCATTTGTTGTTGGCATTGCTCCCTCAGTGGTGCAAATGTATGCTAAATTTTCTTCATGAGTGGTTTAATGAACACACAGACACTGTGCATTTATGCATCAGCGTGCTTTCGCCATGCCACAAGACACATGTAACCTTTCTCTTATGAATACATTCATTTGCACCTTTTTTTCACATTTCCTTTGCAAATGTTTTATTCTTAGCCACTCTTTAAATTAAAGCTTTGGTGAATAGTCAGTTTGGTTAACTTGGCTTGCCCACTGCTTTCCATTCTGAAAAACACCCGCTGTGCTATTGGCATGTTGCCTGCATTGCCCTTGTAAACCTGGCAGCGTGAATCATATTGTAACAACACCGCTGTCAAAGGAATGTCAGGTCGTGAGCTGCTTATGTGAAGAGCCTTGATTCTTGGCCAAATCTGTTTGGGGTGAGATGGTGTTTTTCCCTTGCGAAAAGGTCAAAGGGCACTCTCTGGCTGGACGAGGAGGGGGACGAGAAGGGGGGCGGATTACCTCCAACATGTGCACAGGCAGACAGCTGAGAGGTTCAAGATTTCGGCCCTTCCCCTCCCCTCTCCCCTCATCCTCTGACCTTTGACGCCACTGTCCAACGAAGCAGAGCGAAGCAGGAGAAACGAATGTGAACCGCCCCATCTCCCAGACTCTGACCCCTGATCTCTTTAAGACAGCTCCCCTCCCCCCCTCTCTGCTCATCCTCCTGTTCATTTATCAGAATAGCCACTACGCTGCATCTGAGATGCTAGAGGTGAAGGAGAGAGGGGACAGCCTATATTAACACATCCTGGTCCAGTCACAAACACTTTTACTGGGCATGCAGTTCCTTGTCTCACTGTTCTCACTCATCACACCCAGCCACCATTACCAGCACTCAGCAGCCCATCTAATAAAGGAGGCCGCAATAACATTTTATTGGCAAGAGACGACAATGCCGTTTATATTCATTTAGCTATATCCATTCTGTTACTCTATTATCAAATGTCTTGCGGTGGCCTCCACTATGGCTTCTGTAGCCTACGAAAGGGCAATTACATCATGAACCAACTCCATGTGAGAGGCTGGGAGGACTGCTAACGGGGAAGCTGAGGAACTCACAACAAGGATGGCCTCTCTACTATTTCAAATGAGGGATTCTTGTTTCAACGTTGTTGTTTACCTTCATTATGTATAGAATGATGTCATAGCTCTATATGTTATGTACTGTAGGCTATAGTGCTGGAAGCGTCACTTCACACAGGAACCTGCAACGCGAGGTCATTTCAACATTTACTCTCTCCCCCCCTACCTTGCGCTTGAATTGGTCCGAGCCGCTGAGTGCTCTCAGGTTCTCCTCGAATGAGGGAGGAGGATTGGGCGGGTCAAGTCATTCCTCGGGGGTCAGTGTCTAAGTGGAGGCGATAAAATGAAATATATAAAAGAAAACTCTGGCCATGTGGCATGGCAGTGACAGCTGAGGTTTAAAAGGGGGGCCTCGCTCAAGAGCACTTGAGACAACAGACTCCTCCCATCCGAAGGCCAAAGTGTTCCCCATCCACCAAACTCCTTTCTTATTCATGAGACAAACACATCGTTAAAGACAAACATTTCACCTAGCACTCTCATTAGAGCCACTAAACCCATCCATATCAATGCAGGTCTCTCTTACTCTCGCAACCATAGGCAACTCCATCTCCTGAGATACTGTACATTCATCGACTTATTAGCCATTCATACAGTTTCAATGCTATTATCCCTTTGTGCTCTCTAACCTCCAGCCCCTCGCAGGTGCAAAAGCACACGCACACACTCTAGCGCACGCACGCACGCAGACAGACACACACACACATATGATTCACATTGGTCAGTTATTTGGCTCAAATGATGAGCTAAGAAATGGGGGTTGACACTGAGGTGACATCAATATAAATATGTATAGTTTAGGCACCTACAGTGCATTCGGAAAGTATTCAAATCCCTTTTTTTTAAAGCTTTTTTTGTGTGACTTTTTGGGATTTTGTTATGTTACAGCGTTATTCTAAAATTGATTAAATTGTTTATTTCCCTCATCAATCTACACACAATATCCCATAATGACAAAGAAAATGTATATAAAAAGATGAGAGAGGCCTGTAATTTTCATCATAGGTACACTTCAACTATGACAGACAAAATGAGAAAATCACATTGTGAGATTTTTAATGAATTTATTTGCAAATTATGGTGGAAAATAAGTATTTGGTCACCTACAAACAAGCAAGATTTCTGTCTCTCACAGACCTGTAACTTATTTTTTAAGAGGCTCCTCTGTCCTCCACTCGTTACCTGTATTAATGGCACCTGTTTGAACTTGTTATCAGTATAAAAGACACGTGTCCACAACCTCAAACAGTCACACTCCAAACTCCACTATGGCCAAGACCAAAGAGCTGTCAAAGGACACTAGAAACAACATTTTAGACCTGCACCAGGCTGGGAAGACTAAATCTGCAATAGGTAAGCAGCTTGGTTTGAAGAAATCAACTGTGGGAGCAATTATTAGGAAATGGAAGACATACAAGACCACTGATATTCTCCCTCGATCTGGGGCTCCACGCAAGATCTCACCCCGTGGGGTCAAAATGATCAAACGGTGAGCAAAAATCCCTGAACCACACGGGGGGGACCTAGTGAATGACCTGCAAAGAGCTGGGACCAAAGTAACAAAGCCTACCATCAGCAAGGGCATTGAAGATGAAACGTGGCTGGGTCTTTCAGCATGACAATGATCCCAAACACACTGCCCGGGCAACGAAGGAGTGGCTTCGTAAGAAGCATTTCAAGGTCCTGGAGTGGCCTAGCCAATCTCCAGATCTCAACCCCATAGAAAATCTTTGGAGGGAGTTGAAAGTCCGTGTTGCCCAGCAACAGCCCCAAAACATCACTGCTCTAGAGGAGATCTGCATGGAGGAATGGGCCAAAATACCAGCAACAGTGTGTGAAAACCTTGTGAAGACTTACAGAAAACGTTTGACCTCTGTCATTGCCAACAAAGTATTGAGAAACTTTTGTTATTGACCAAATACTTATTTTCCACCATAATTTGCAAATAAATTCATTAAGAATCCTACAATGTGATTTTCTGGATATTTTTTCTAATTTTGTCTGTCATAGTTGAAGTGTACCTATGATGAAAATTACAGGCCTCTCTCATCTTTTTAAGTGGGAGAACTTGCACAATTGTTGGCTGACTAAATACTTTTTTGCCCCACTGTATATAAAAAAAAACTGAAATATCACATGTACATAAGTATTCAGACCCTTCACTCAGTACTTTCTTGAACCACCTTTGGCAGCGATTATAGCCTCGAGTCTTCTTGGGTATGACGCTACAAGCTTGGCACACCTGTATTTGGGGAGTTTCTCCCATTCTTCTCTGCAGATCCTCTCAAGCTCTGTCAGGTTGGATGGGGCGCATCGCTGCAAAGCTATTCTCAGGTCTCTCCAGAGATGTTCGATCGGGTTCCAGTCTAGGCTCTGGCTGGGCCACTCAAAGACTTGTAACCGAAGCCACTCCTGCGTTGTCTTGGCTGTGTGCTTAGGGTCATTGTCCTGTTGGAAGGTGAATCTTCGCCCCAGTCTGAGTTCCTGAGCGCTCTGGAGAAGGTTTTCATAAAGGATCTCTCTGTACTTTCTGTTTTTAATTTGTAATAAACTTGCTAACATTTCTAAAAAACTGTTTTTGCTTTGTCAATATTTTCACGTTATGACCATAGTTATTTTATTATTTGTTTTAGTATGGTCAGGGTGTGAGTTGGGGTGTGCAGTCTATGTTTGTTTTTCTATGTTGGTTTTTGTGTTCGGCCTAGTATGGTTCTCAATCAGAGGCAGGTGTCGTTAGTTGTCTCTGATTGAGAATCACACTTAGGTAGCCTGGGTTTCACTTTTGGTTTGTGGGTGTTTGTTTCCGTGTGAGTGTTTGGGCCACACGGTACTGTTTCGGTTTTGTATATTTCACGTTTATTATTTTGTTCCGGTGTTCAGTTGTGTTTTTTGAATAAATCAATATGGACACTTACCATGCTGCGTTTCGGTCCGATCCTTACTCCTCCTCAGACGAAGAGGAGGAAATCCGTTACAATTATGGGGTATTGTTTGTAGATTTATGAGAATAAATAAATATTTCATCCATTTTAAAATAAGGCTGTGACGTAACAAAATGTGGAAAAAGGGAAGGGGTCTGAATATTTTCCGAATGCACTGTAACAAATCACAGTCTTGGCTTTGTCATTGTCACTGGAGGGCAGACTGTATTGAAATGGGATTTGGGAGTGAAGGGTACGACAGCATGCTCTCACCGTGCCAAGCTTGGACTCTAGAAGGCTCACAACTCTACCAGCAGTAGCTTAATAAATATTAGCATTTATAACGTGTTTTTTTTTTGTATTATCTCCCACCTTCTAAATATTTAAGTAAAGGCATCTGTTTGTCATTAAAGTCAATAGAGGCTTTTGTGGGGGATATCAAACCCCTCATAGAGACACATTAGATCTCAGCATTACGCTTTACTATGCGGGAGGACTTAAAGGCTGCCTGCTGATTTTGGGGGATCTATGTCCCCTTTGCTGAGGCGGGATAAACAGATAGTTAACATTTAGGAACTCTAATCTAAGCAAAAGTTAGGGATTTGTGGTGGATTATTACGCTAAACACACTCTAGGACTTTTGGTTTGTTTTGCATGCAATGACCAAGGAACATATGGTTTGGGTGAGGCTCAGACGGCCAATAGAAGTTCATCAAAACAAAGTTCATCCTCTTAAGCGTAATAAACAACTCTGTCTGTTATTTTAGAAACATGTTTTCTAGATGTTTTCTGGATATTAGCTAGAGGAAAATAAAGCAACACTCATAAGAACATTGTGTTGAATTCTCGATCTTACACAATTTGTCACAGAAAGAATAATTCATATTGAATGGAGAATTCATTTGTTGAGAAAGAAATGATACCCTATTCCATATGTAGTTTATTACTTTTGACCAGAGCCTATTGGCCCTACAGGGCCCGTGTCATATCTAGTGCACTACATAGGCAATAGGGTGCCATTTCAGATGCAGCCTCTGACTCACTCTCATGTTCATGTTCTCTCTCCTCAGAGGCTGCTTCATCATTATTCCCATCACTGTTCAGGTCCCCTAGGAAACTAGCTTCTAGGGGAAATGAGGCCATCTTTTTCCCAGCCCTGTATTTATAATCTGCCCTCCCAGGTAAAGGACAACAAAGCAGCCAATTACCTCTAATCTAGCATGACTCATGGTAACTAGCATCAGGGGATGACCAGCCCGAGGAGTCTGTCTAGTCCTGCAGATTAAAAACAGCACAGATGCCCGACTATACTGGGCGCGCTGCATGTAGATAGAGTAGGAATATCGTTTTTTTTGTGTGTGTTTTTTAAAGTAAATATTTTGAAGTATGAAGCACCTCTCAAACAACCACTCACATCGATTTGTGTGAGTGAAAACCCATTGGCGAATGAGAGGGTGAAGGAGAGGGAGAATGATGAAGGTGAATGATGTGATTTGGTTGACTTGGAACCCCCCCCCCGTTCTGAAATGTATGCTCTGTAATGACGATTGGTGTTGGAAGTTGTTGTGACGTTTTGTCTTCTCTGCCACTGAGGTTGCCTGGTGTGTTTATGGCCAGAGAAGCAGTGATATCACATTGTGTTGACACTCCCACTCACTGGCACTGGATTGTTTCGCTGCGCTCACAGTTTCATAAATGTGTGTATATACTGTACAATGTGTGTGCTCATGTGTGTCTGCATGTGTACGTGTATACTCCCCATCCCCATCTTCACCGCCTCAGTCGGGCGGAACTCAGTTCTGCTCTGCTTTGCTTTGCAGTTCCTGTGCAAGGAGCAGGAGGAGTGGAGAGGAGCCCTGCGAGCGCCAGAGGTCACAATCCTGTACCAATTACTGTCTGCCTGCCAGGCAGCCCCAGCCCAGGGTTTAATATTCCTTCCCCTCCATTTTGATCTTGGCAGTAGGGGTATGCCAGCATGATCAACCCCCCCCCCCCCCCCCCCCCCCCACGATGGGACCTGCCTCCCCTGTATCGCCCTCAGTTTTGATCTCTCTCCAAGGCTGGGCTGAGCCCCAGCTGTGCCCTGCATGCCAACAGGGAGGCCCGTGGATGGAAGCTGCTCTGCTCCCACTCGGTTTGCTCTGCCTGCCTGCCTCTTTCTTCAGCATCTGCCAGTTTAAAGGGCCTCTCCTTCACTAACGAGTTGATAGACTCCCTGTAACCTCTGGCACAGTGAATGCTAATGCACCCCGGCTCATGCTGTTGTGTTCTGGGACCTCTACCGTGTGAGGAGAGGCTGTATTGTTAGTGTTTGGCGTTGGAAGGAAGCAGGAGAGAGGAGTGCAGAGTGAATGTGAATTGCTAAGGCCAGGTGAGACGATTTCTGATTGGTGATGACTTTTCACTGTCATAGGCTGAAAGTGCAGGTATCTGTAAAGAGCAAGGAAATAACTAGATACCTGTATTGCATGGCATTGTACAGTAACTTGCGCATTCCCTTTATTTGTGCCCAATCTTTTTCACTTCAGTGATTTCTACCATTGGCCTGTAAAACCAGCCTTCTGTCCTCCTTTTCTGCTTCCAGTTATACCTACTTTACTAGTTCTCATCTGTGAAACTTGCAGCTTGCCAATATACTGTTCTTAAGCAGGAGCAACGACTACTCTTGCATTTCCTTTCAAGTCAGCAACTATTATAACTATTATGACAGCTATGACATCTAGTGAGATAGAAGCAGAATTCTTGAAAAAAGACCCCATTACCAGTGTGTATCATTCACAATAACTAGGGCCCGACTGGCCCAAACCATGATCTCATACAACCGGATATGATTGGGGTCTTTCTAGGACACCTCTCCTACATACACCTCACCAGCACTCAATCACTCCTGTAGGTAAAACAGATCAGTATGTCTTCTATCTCTCACTCAGGTGCTAGAAGAGCTCTTCCTCCTCTCTGTATTTCAGCGCTGCATTGGGGGAATCAGCCTTGACAGCTCCGCCAGTAAAATCACACCGGCTCCCATCAGACACCATTACATCGGAAAATGACAGACATGAGGTAAATGAGTGGCGATTTACTGCCATTTAAATGCAAGACAGAGTCTGGGAGGCTTGGCGGCGGCTGCAGACCCTTCCATCTCTGTGTGACTTTGCTACGAAGGGGCCATACATTTCCAGCAGACAGACCCCCACAGGGACACCTCTCAGCAGCTCTGTGCTGTAGCCAGATAATGATTATTACCTCTGACTGAGAGTGATGGACATGAGGAGACAGAGAAAGAGAGAGATATATACAGAGGGGGAGCAAGAGAGAGAGGAAGAGTGAGAAAGGAGAGAAAGAGAGAGAAGGTGAAAGGGAGAGGAGAGAGAGCAAGAGAGAGATACAGACAGAGAGAGAGACAGAGGGAGAGGGAGAGAGAGAGAGAGCTAACCCCAGCTGAACCTGTAGAGGCAGCCATGGCAGCACGTCTGGACGATGAACCTGAATAACACATAACTTAAAGTTACATGCGTCACCCCGGTTCTCTGATACTATGAGTGAGACATCTCACTAGTGGGATTAATCAAAATCTCTAAGTAGCTTGAATAGCCAATTATACAGATCTGTCGGAGACAGACAGGTCTAGTGGCGAATGAGGGAGCCCCTCCACTCATGCTTAAGAGCCACTTTCCCGCCATCTGATCATTCTCGAGCATGCCGAACTCCTATTGCGAGTAGGGAAATATGGTGAGTGTAGGGTTGCAAAATTCCCAAACTAGGGTTTCTGGAAAACCAGGCAATTTTGCAACCCTAGGTGAGCTGTCTCACTCATAATATCAGAGAACCAGGGTTATGCAAGTAACCTTGAGTTCTCTTTCAATTACTCGTTTTGACACCTCACTAGTAGGATATGGCCAACTCCCGCATCGCACACGCTCTCTGAAGCCAAGCAGTCTCACATATCAACCGTCAGAGGCCCTGACACTGAGGACAGTATGTGCCAATGACGGGGCAGTGACGTCTAGACGGTAGATCCTCATAAAAGTATGAGGGGGTGCCCTACAAGCCGTATCGCAAATCTCCTATAAGGAGATGCCCTTGAACAGTACCCAAGAGGTAGCCATACCTCTGGTGAAGTGAGCCCTCAGGCCTTCCAGAGACTGTAACCCCTTGCTATTATAGGCCAATATAATAGCTTCCACAATTCAATGTGACAACCGTTGACGAGAAAGGGGCCTCCCCTTGCAGGGATGCACCCAGGACACAATAGAGAATATGCACAACACGCGTACTGGACACTAATGGTGTCAATAGAAGGGAAAGCGGCAGGTGGATTGCCGCTAACCTTAGGGCATAATGGTGGGGTGAGCAACAAGGTAACGTTGGAAATGCCCCGGGCAAAACTTTAGGCACAAATGATGAACTGACGGTGCGTGCAGCTCACTCACTCGCTTTTTGGACGTAAGGGCGGCCAGTAAAGCGGTCTTAAAGGAGAGATATTTCATCTCCATGTTTTCCAACGTCTCAAAAGTCTGCTGTGAAATAGCCTCAAGCATAATAGACAAATCCCATGACAGGACTAAAGACTTGGGAATTGGACGTAAGCGACATGCCCCGTTCATGAAACAACATAACAGGGGATGTTTCTCCACCGTGTTCTTGTCGAAGACTATATGAAAGGCAGAGATAGCGGAGAAAAACTCCCCTCTGTTCAAAAGGTCTTGCAGAAAGCATAAAACCTTGGATACAGAGCATTGGTAAGGAATGATCTGTTTTTGGTCACGGCACTTCTCAAAAACGCACCACTTGTTTCCATACAGTGAGCGTGTAGAAGGGGCTCTAGTACTCTGGATAGTCTCAATGACTCTGAGAGGCAGGCCTGTCATATCCAGATTTAACCTCTCACGGGCAGGGCCCAGAGGGGAGTAACAGGAATTGCAAAGGCTTGTTGTACAGCAGGAGAATGATCTCTGCTATCCAGAGCTAGCCTTGCAGTTGACGGGCTACCAAGATGAGGGATAAGCGTTCCCCCGGAAGGAGTCTCCAATCCCCTTGATAGACATTCCCTCTGGACATTAAGTCTGCTCCTATGTTCAGTATGCCCGGGACATGAATCGTGTGTAGGGACAGTAGATGTGCTCTGCTCCCCATAATAATACTGACCGATAGTCTGTGTAAGCACAGGGAGCGAGTGCCACCCTGGCGGTTGATGTACAGTCGTATTGTCCGTTCTGATCAAGACATAGAAAGTGTTTCAGTGAAAGAAACACTGTCAGCAACTCAAGGTAATTTATGTGAGCAATGCAGAGTTGTGGGGTCCACACTCCACACGTTTATTGCTTTTTACTCATGAACTGTGCCCCAGCCCGATAGTAACGCATCTGTCATCATCACTTTCCTCGTTGCCACTACCCCTAGGGGAGTGTCATTAATGAAGATCGCGGTGCTCTTCCTGTGGCGAAGAGCTGAGAGACATGCAGAGGTCACCTTTATCTGACGATTGAGGTGACACCGTGTACACAGACGTTGGGCAAACACCCAGCACTGGAAGTCTCTCATTCTCAGTAGGCCGAGAGGTACTACATCAACTCGGTACTGGTATCCCGTGTACAGCGCCTTCAGAAAATATTCACACACCTTGACTTTTTCCACATTTTGCACATTTTGCTACTAAATTTAGATTTTGTGTCACTGGCCAACACATAATACCCCATAATGTCAAAGTGGAATTATGTTTTTAGAATTTTATACAAATGAATTAAAAATTAAAAGCTGAGTCAATAAGTATTCCACCCCTTTGTTATGGTAAGCCTAAATAAGTTCAGGAGTAAAGATTTGCTTAACAAGTCACATAATAAACTGCATGGACTGTATGCAATAATAGTGCATAACATGATTTTTGAATGACTACCTCATCTCTGTACCCCACACATACAATTATCTGTCAAACAGTGAATTTCAAACCACAAAGACCAGGAAGGTTTTCCAATGCCTTGCAAAGAAGAGCACCTATTGGTAGATGGGTAAAAATTAAAAAAGCTGACATTGAATATCCATTGGAGCATGGTGAAGTTTTAATTACAATTTGGATTGTGTATCAATACACCCAGTCACTACAAAGATAGAGCCGTCCTTCCTAACTCAGTTGCAGGAGAGGAAGGAAACCGCTCCAGGATTTCACCATAAGACCAATGGTGATTTTAAAACAGTTTCAGAGTTTAACAGCTGTGATAGGAGAAAACTGAGGATGGATCAACAACATTGTAGTTACTCCACAGTACTAACCTAATATACAGAGTGAAAATAAGGAAGCCTATACAGAATACAAATATTCCAAAACATGCATCCTGTTTGAAACAAGGCACTAAAGTACACCTGCAAAATATTTGGCAAAGAAATTAACTTTATGTCCTGAATACAAAGCATTGTTTGGGGGCAAATCCAACACAACCTATCACTGAGTACACCTCTTCTTATTTTCAAGCATGGTGTTGACTGCGTCATGTAATGGGTATGCTTGTCATTGACAAGGACTAGGGAGTTTTATAGGTTAAAAAGAAACGGCATAGAGCTAAGCACGGGCAAAATTCTAGAGGGAAACCTGGTTCAGTCTGCTTTCCAACAGACACTGGGAGACAAATTCACCTTTCAGCAGGACAATAACCTAAAACACATGGTCAAATATACACTTGAGTTGCTTACCAAAACGACATTGAATGTTATTGAGTGGCCTTGTTGAAGTTTTGACTTAAATTGTCTTGAAAATCGATGGCAACTTGAAAATGGCTGTCTAGCAATGATCAACAACCAACTTGACAGCTTGAAGAACTTAAAAAAAAATATTGTGCAAATATTTTACAATTCAGGTGTGCAAAACTCTAAGAGACTTACCCAGAAAGATTCACAGCTGTAATTGCTGCTAAAGGTGATTCTAAAATGTATTGACTCAGGGGTTCAGGCTGTAACACAACAACATGTGGAATATGTCAAGGGGTATAAATACTTTCTGAATGGCACTGTACAGTATATAGCCAAGTTATCGATACTCATTGTGTATTTATACCATGTGTTATTATTTTAACTCTTTTCTTCTATTTTCTTTCTCTCTGCATTGTTGGGAAAGTCCCGTAAGTAAGCATGTCACTGCTAATCTACACCTGTTGTTTACGAATGTAATGGGGTGCGTAACTGGTGGCAGTGAAGTCAGACGCAGGAGAGCAGAACTAGGTAATAGCCGGAGCAGTTTAATTCCAAAACCAACAGCATAAAGAATTAACCAGCATGGGTACAAAACCCGACGCGCACAGTAAACATGTGCACAAGCACAACAAACAATTCCACACAATTCCACACAAAGACATGGGGGGAACAGAGGGTTAAATACACAACACTTAACGAGGAAAATGAGAACCAGGTGTGTAGGACAACAAGACAAAACAAATGGAAAATTAAAAGTAGATCGACGATGGCTAGAAGACCGGTGACACCGACCGCCACCCGAACAAGGAGAGGAACCGATTTCGGTGGAAGTCGTGACAGTACCCCCCCCCCCCCCCCCCCCCCCTTGACGCCCAGCTCCAGCAGCGCGCCGACACTGGCCTCGAGGACGACCTGGAGGACGAGGTGCAGGGCGATCCAGACGGAGACGGTGAAACTCCCGCAGCATTGAAGGGTCCAACACGTCCTCCACCGGAACCCTGCATCTCTCCTCCAGACCGCACCCCTCCTAGTCCACGAGGTACTGAAGGCCCCTCGCTCGACGCCTCGAATCCAGTATGGATCGAACGGAGTATGCCGGGGCCCCCTCGATGTCCAGAGGGGGGCGGAGGAACCTCCCACACCTCAGACTCCTGGAGCGGGCCAGCCACCACCGGCCTGAGGAGAGACACATGGAACGAGGGGTTAATACGGTAATCGGGGGTAAGCTGTAACCTGTAACTTACCTCGTTCAGTCTCCTCAGGACTTTAAATGGCCCCACAAACCGCGGACCCAGCTTCCGGCAGGGCAGGCAGAGGGGCAGGTTTCGGGTTGAGAGCCAGACCCGGTCTCACTGCGGTGACGGTCTGCGCTGGCTTTCTGGTGCAGCACAACGCGCTGAAGTTGAACATGAGCGTCGTCCCATGTCTCCTCTGCGTGCCGGAACCAGTCGTCCACTGCAGGAGCCTCGGTCTGACTCTGATGCCAAGGACCCACAACCGGCTGATACCCCAGTACGCACTGGAAGGGGGAGAGGGGGAAATAACTTTTTTGCCCGCTTTGAGGACAATACAGTGCCACTGACACGGCCTGCAACGAAAACATGCGGTCTCTCCTTCACTGCAGCCGAGGTGAGTAAGACATTTAAACGTGTTAACCCTCGCAAGGCTGCAGGCCCAGATGGCATCCCCAGCCGCGCCCTCAGAGCATGCGCAGACCAGCTGGCCGGTGTGTTTACGGACATATTCAATCAATCCCTATACCAGTCTGCTGTTCCCACATGCTTCAAGAGGGCCACCATTGTTCCTGTTCCCAAGAAAGCTAAGGTAACTGAGCTAAATGACTACCGCCCCGTAGCACTCACATCCGTCATCATGAAGTGCTTTGAGAGACTAGTCAAGGACCATATCACCTCCACCCTACCTGACACCCTAGACCCACTCCAATTTGCTTACCGCCCAAATAGGTCCACAGATGATGCAATCTCAACCACACTGCACACTGCCCTAACCCATCTGGACAAGAGGAATACCTATGTGAGAATGCTGTTCATCGACTACAGCTCGGCATTCAACACCATAGTACCCTCCAAGCTCGTCATCAAGCTCGAGACCCTGGGTCTCGACCCCGCCCTGTGCAACTGGGTACTGGACTTCCTGACGGGCCGCCCCCAGGTGGTGAGGGTAGGCAACAACATCTCCTCCCCGCTGATCCTCAACACTGGGGCCCCACAAGGTTGCGTTCTGAGCCCTCTCCTGTACTCCCTGTTCACCCACGACTGCGTGGCCACGCACGCCTCCAACTCAATCATCAAGTTTGCGGACGACACAACAGTGGTAGGCTTGATTACCAACAACGATGAGACGGCCTACAGGGAGGAGGTGAGGGCCCTCGGAGTGTGGTGTCAGGAAAACAACCTCACACTCAACGTCAACAAAACTAAGGAGATGATTGTGGACTTCAGGAAACAGCAGAGGGAACACCCCCCCATCCACATCGATGGAACAGTAGTGGAGAGGGTAGCAAGTTTTAAGTTCCTCGGCATACACATCACAGACAAACTGAATTGGTCCACTCACACAGACAGCATCGTGAAGAAGGCGCAGCAGCGCCTCTTCAACCTCAGGAGGCTGAAGAAATTCGGCTTGTCACCAAAAGCACTCACAAACTTCTACAGATGCACAATCGAGAGCATCCTGGCGGGCTGTATCACCGCCTGGTATGGCAACTGCACCGCCCTCAACCGTAAGGCTCTCCAGAGGGTAGTGAGGTCTGCACAACGCATCACCGGGGGCAAACTACCTGCCCTCCAGGACACCTACACCACCCGATGTCACAGGAAGGCCATAAAGATCATCAAGGACATCAACCACCCGAGCCACTGCCTGTTCACCCCGCTATCATCCAGAAGGCGAGGTCAGTACAGGTGCATCAAAGCTGGGACCGAGAGACTGAAAAACAGCTTCTATCTCAAGGCCATCAGACTGTTAAACAGCCACCACTAACACTGAGTGGCTGCTGCCAACACACTGACACTGACTCAACTCCAGCCACTTTAATAATGGGAATTGATGGGAATGATGTAAATATATCACTAGCCACTTTAAACAATGCTACCTTATATAAATGTTACTTACCCTACATTATTCATCTCATATGCATACGTATATACTGTACTCTATATCATCGACGGTATCCTTATGTAATACATGTATCACTAGCCACTTTATACTATACTATGCCACTTTGTTTACATACTCATCTCATTTGTACATACTGTACCCGATACCATCTACTGTATCTTGCCTATGCTGCTCTGTACCATCACTCATTCATATATCCTTATGTACATATTCTTTATCCCCTTACACTGTGTACAAGACAGTAGTTTTGGAATTGTTAGTTAGATTACTTGTTATTACTGCATTGTCGGAACTAGAAGCACAAGCATTTCGCTACACTCGCATTAACATCTGCTAACCATGTGTATGTGACAAATAAAATTTGATTTGATTTGATTTTGATTTGATTTAGGATAGTCGAGGAGTGGCGGAGCGAGTTCTGGGCCATCTCTGCCCAGGGCACAAACGCTGCCCACTCCCCCGGCCGGTCCTGGCAATAAGACCTCAGAAACCTACCCACATCCTGGTTAACTCTCTCCACCTGCCCGTTACTCTCGGGACAAAAACCTGAGGTAAGGCTGATCGAGACCCCCAGACGTTCCATGAAAGCCCTTCAGGCCCTCCAAGTGATTTGGGGATCCCGATCAGACACTATATCCTCAGGCACGCCATAGTGCCGGAAGAGGTGAATAAACAAGGCCTCCGCAGTCTGTAGGGCCGTAGGGAGACCGGGCAGAGGAAGGAGACGGCAGGACTTAGAGAAATGATCCACAATGACCAGGATCGTGGTGTTTCCCTGTGACGGGGGAGATCGGTCAGGAAATCGATCGACAGGTGCGACCATGGCCGTTGTGGAACGGGTAATGGGTGTAGCTTACCTCTCAGCAGGTGCCTAGGAGCCTTACACTGAGTGTACACCGAGCAAGAGGAAACATAAACCCTCACGTCCTTGGCCAAAATGGGCCACCAGTACTTCCCACTCAGACAGCGCACTGTCCGACTGATGCCTGGATGACCAGAGGAAGGTGACGTATGGGCCCAACAGATCAGCCGATCACGGACAGCAGACGGAATGTACAGACGCCCAGCGGGACAAAGGAGGGGAGCAAGCTCTGCACGTAACACCTGCTCAATGTCCACGTCCAGCTCCCATACTACCGGTGCCACCAGGCAGGAGGCCGGGAGTATGGGGGTGGGATCCATGGGCCGCTCCTCCGTGTCATACAGCCTGGTCTGTAAGAAAGTGAGAAAACAAAACGGGTGAAAAACATGGCCCACCTTGCCTGGTGAGGGTTCAGTCTCCTCTCTGCCCGGATGTACTCCAGATTGCGGGGGTCAGTCCAGATGAGAAAAGGGTGTTCAGCCCCCTCGAGCCAATGTCTTCACGCCTTCAGAGCCTTGACGACAGCCAACAGCTCCTGGTCCCCCACGTCATATTTTCGCTCTGCCGGGCTGAGGTTCCTCGAGAAGAAGGCACAGGGGCGGAGCTTCGGTGGCGTACCCGACCACTGAGAGAGCACGGCTCCTATCCCAGCCTCAGACGTGTCCACCTCCACTATGAACGCCAAAGAGGGATCCGGATGGGCCAGCACGAGAGCCGAGGTAAACAGAGCCCTCAGGTGACCAAAAGCCCTGTCCGCCTCAGCCGACCACTGCAAACGTACCGGTCCCCCCTTCAGCAGTGACGTAATGGGAGCCGCTACCTGACAAAAACCCCGGAGAAACCTCTGGTAGTAATTGGAAAACCCTAGAAACCGCTGCACCTCCTTTACCATGGTGGGAGTCGGCCAATTACGCACGATGAAATGCGGTCACTCTCCATCTCCACCCCTGAGGTGGAAATGTGGTACCCTAGGAAGGAGACGGACTGTTGAAAGAACAGGCATTTCTCAGCCTTGACGTACAGATCATGCTCCAACAGTCGACCAAGCACCCTGCGCACCAGGGACACATGCTCGGCACGTGTAGAGGAGTATATCAGAACGTCATCAATATACACCACTACACGCTGCCCATGCAGGTACCTGAAAATCTCGTCTACAAAGGCTTGGAAGACCGATGGAGCATTCATCAACCCGTACGGCATGATGAGGTACTCATAATGCCCTCAGGTCGTACTGAACACCGTCTTCCACTCGTCTCCCTCCCTGATACGCACCAGGTTGTAAGCGCTCCTGAGATCTAGTTTGGTAGCAGGTAACTGTACCTCACCGTGATTTGAATGAGACCTCTATAGTCAATACACGGGCGCAAACCTCCCTCCTTCTTCTTCACAAAAAATAAACTTGAGGAGGCGGGTGAAGTGGAGGACCGAATGTACCCCTGACGCAGGGATTCGGCAACATATGTTTCTATAGCCGCCATCTCCGCCTGTGACAGGGGATACATGTGACTCCTGGGAAGTGCAGCGTCTACCAGGAGATTTATCGCACAATCCCCCAGTTGATGGGGTGGTAATTGAGTCGCCTTCTTTTTGGAGAAGGCGAGAGCCAAATCGGTATATTTAAAAAAAAAACTCTGTTTATTAAGTTTTACACACACACACACACAGACAAGACAAAGCAATATAAATAATATACTCAACTAGAAAAAAAATACAAATAAAAATACAAATAAAAAAATAGCTTTAAAGATACCATACAAGTTAAACACACCAGGCAGAAGGCTACAGAGGTTAAAGGGCAATCTATAGTACAGGGACAGAGCAAACACCTCACCATTGTTCCTGTAAACAGTCAAGGGATAAGGGTGGAGAAATGCAACCACTCAGAGAGTCATGGCCACAGACCGACCATCCACTGGACCAAAAAAAAAGTTTACAATGCTTTAAAATTAAAAATAAATAAAAATAGAATGATTATTCATGTAGGCGTGAACAAAATGTAAAAATAACTGGGAAAAACAAGCTCACACTTCAGTCTCTGCCCGGGCAAGATGAACAAGGCATCTGCGGATCACAATCAATAAGCACATGGACCTTAATGCCCCCCCCCAGCAAAAACACAGAGAGAAGCTCCTCCAACCCTTAAGTCACAGACTTATTTTAGTATTAATTGGAATGCCATCAGAGGATGGACTGTTTAAAGTAAGACCGGAATGGAGCCCAAGCCTCATCAAACAGTTTGGGGTTCCCACGTGAATTGAATTGAATTTTTTCTAGTTTCAGAGAGCACAACACATCCCTCACCCAATATTTATAAGATGGGGGAGCTGCCATCTTCCAGTTCTGTAGTATTAGCCGTCTAGCTAAAAGAGTTGTATAAGCAACAGTGTCCGACTGGATTCTTGATAGGGGGGGTACCCATGGGCAGTACTCCAAAAAGGGCTGTAAGGGGAGACGGATCTATAACAGTGTCACATATATCAGAGAAACATTTAAATATTAATTCCCAGAAACCTGACAGTTTATGACAGCCCCAAAACATATGCAACAGTGTGGCTGTTTCCACTTTACATCTGACACAGGTAGGATCAAAATCAGAGAATATTCTTCCAAGTTTGGCCCCCGACCAGTGGATATGGTGAACCATCTTGAATTGAATGAGGCTGTGTCTAGTGCTAAAAGAGGACGAGTGCACCCTGTGCAGCACAGATTCCCAGGTGTCTTCCCCAAGTTCCTCCCCCAAATCCTTTTCCCATCGAGTCTTTAAAGTCACTAAAGAAGGGTTCTGTAAGTCATGAATGATTGCATATACATCTGAAATTGCGCCCCTAGGAAGCTTGTTCAGCTCCAAGATGCTCTCTATAGCTGTATTCGCAGGCCTATTGGGAAATCCAGGTGTGTTAGCTCTGACAAAGTTTCTAGTCTGGAGATAGCGGAAAAAGTGGGATTGGGGGAGATTGAACTTTTCCTGCAGCTGAGAAAAAGAGGCAAATGTATCATCAAAGAATAATTGGGCTAGCGAGGAGAGGCCTAGTGAGTGCCAAATGCCAAAAGCACCATCATTCAAAGATGGAGGAAATAAAATGTTCTGATTGATTGGGCCTGATAGAGAAAAGCCTCGGAGGCTAAAGGCTAAACGGAACTGATTCCAAATTTTAAGAGACTGCTTTACAATTGGGTTGACACACCTTTTGCCTAGGGACACTGGGAGAGATGAGCACAGCACAGAGGAAAGTGCTGCAGGTTTACACGATTCAGACTCCATCTGGACCCAGAGTGGTCTAGGGCCAGTAGGATCAGTCTGCAGCCAGTACAGAACGGCTCTGAAATTTGCAGCCCAGTAGTATGTCTGAAAATTTGGTAGAGCTAAACCCCCCAATGACCTAGGCTTCTGTAAATGTTTTCTACCAATCCGTGGTATCTTGCCATCCAAAATAAAATGCATGAATGTTTGATCCAGTGAAATAAAAAAAGATTTTGGAATAAAAATGGGTAAACATTGAAATAAATATAAAAATTTGGGCAACACATTCATTTTAATGACATTAATCCTTCCGATAAGAGAAAGGGGTAGCGAATTCCAAAAAGTAAAAGATTGTTACAATCTGTCTGCTAGAGCAACAAAGTTTTCCTGAAACAAATTAGAATATTTCCTTGTCACTTTTACTCCCAAGTAAGTGAATTGATCCCGGACAATCCTAAACTGAGTACTTGTAAAAGAGCACTTTAAAGCAGCCTTGTTTACCGGAAAAAGCTCACTCTTGCCTAGATTCAGCTTGTACCCTGAGATTGATCCAAACTTTTTAAGAACAGATAGGGCACGTGGCAATGAGGTATCGGGGTGGGAGATAAACAAAAGGAGGTCGTCAGCATATAGCGAGACTTTCTGCTCCCAGCCCGCCCTGATTATGCCTTGAATGGCATCATTAGAGCGTAGTGCAATGGCGAGAGGTTCGATTGCCAAAGCAAACAACAAGGGGGAGAGTGGGCAACCCTGTCTGGATCCGCGGTGCAAGGGAAAATAGTCAGAGGACAAGTTATTAGTCCGTACCGAAGCCATGGGGGAAAAATAAAGAATCTTTATCCACGCAATGAATTTGGGGCCAAAGCCAAATCTATGAAGGGCAGCTGTTAGGTAATCCCACTCAACGCGGTCAAACGCTTTTTCGGCGTCAAGTGAGACCACCACCTCCGGGTCCCCCGACGCTGGGGAGTACAGTATATTCATAAGGCGCCTAATATTGAAAAATAATTGCCTATTTCTCACAAAGCCAGTCTGGTCAGAGTGTATTACTTGGTGCAGCAAGCCTTCCATACGGATGGCTAAAAGCTTAGCTAGGATTTTGTAATCACAGTTTAAAAGCGAGATTGGGCGATAGGATCCACATTCCAGGGGGTCTTTGTTTTTCTTTAGTAGTAATGAAATTGAAGCCTGATAAAGACTAGGCGGTAGCTTTGAAGTATTAAGGCACTCTGCAAATAGTCAAGACAAGAATGGGCAAAGCAGACCAGAAAACGTCCTGTAAAATTAGGTTGGAAAACCGTCCGGACCCGGTGATTTACCACTTTTCATTGCGGACACTGCTGTTGCATTCTCCTCAAGCGTAAATTCTTCTTCTAGACAGTCATGGGAGTCTGTATCAATTGAAGGCATATTCAAGCCATTCAAGAAGGAGTCAATCAGCAAAAGGTCTTGGGGGGATTCAGAGGTGTATAGCGCAGAGTAAAATTGTTTAAATTGATCATTGATCTCTTTATGTATAACTGTGGTGGCACCATGCGGGGTCCTTATTTGTGGGATTAAACGTGAGGCCTCAGATTTACGGATCTGATGCGCAAGGAGTTTACTGGCCTTGTCGCCTTGTTCATAGAATTTGTATCGAGCTCGCAAGAGTAACTGTTCAGCTTGCCTGGTAGAAAGCTCATCAAATTCAGATTGGAGTAGTTGGCGCTCTTTATGCAGATCAGAGGAAGGATCCGTAGCATACTTCTCATCCAATGTGGCTATGGACTCGCTCAGGTCCCGAAGTCGCTGGGAGCGAACTCTGTTTTGGTTGGCTGTATAAGAAATAATTTGGCCACGTAGGTATGCTTTGAGAGACTCCCATATGGTAGAGCAGGACATACCCGGTGTTGAATTAGTTTCTAGGAATAAGGTGATTTCAGAAGAAATGAAATTGACACTCCTTATCTGAGAGTAAAATGGGGTTGAGACGCCATTGATAACACATAGGAGGTCGCTGGGGAAACTCTAGTTCAAGCACTAATGGTGAATGGTCAGAGATAACAATACTCTCGTAAGTACACTGCCGAAGGTTAGGCAGAAGTTTTTTGTCCAAAAAGAAGTAATCAATCCGGGAGTATGTTTGATGAACATGAGAATAAAAGGAATACTGTCTATTTGTAGGATGTAGGAAACGCCAGGCCTCAAACATAGCATATTTCTGAAGAAAGGATTGAATAAGTAGGGCACATTTAGATGGGCCTGTATTTGTTTGTGAGGACTTGTCAAGAACTGGGGACATTTTACAGTTGAAATCCCCCCCTAAAATCAACAAATGAGAATCTAAATTGGGAATAGCAGACAGAAAGGAAGAAATGAAACTTGTGTCATCCCAATTAGGAGCATAAACACTATCCAAAACAAGAGGGGTAGAAAACAGTTCACCGGTTACTATGACGTATAGGATCCCTTAGGATCAGCAATAACCTCAGAAGCTACAAAGGGAGTAGCATTATCAACCAGAATAGCAGCACTTCTTGATTTACTATGAAAGTTTGAGTGGAACACTTGACCAACCCAGTCCTTACGCATCCTAAAATGCTCACCAGTCCTCAAGTGAGTCTCTTGTAGAAATGCAATATTTGCATTCAAACCCTTTAAGTGTGTCAACGCCCTCTTACGCTTCACCGGGTTGTTAACCCCTTTGGTGTTCCAAGAAATGTACTTGATCGCATTATTTCGGCCCCTCTGGGCATTCCCGTTATTCAACCCTGTCATTAGAGCATAGAATGGAAAAGCAATGAGCGCCCAAAACCCCCAGAATAACTTGTCTCAGAGTAATAATGTATGGTGGTAAATGTTTGGAAAAAGTACAGAAAAAAAAAACAGAAAAAAAAAAAAAAAAACAGAATGACAACATTAGAACTGAACAATTCAACCGTGTAGCCTCGGGAGACATTTACTGTTTACTGGGTCAATGCAAACGGATGCAGTAAACAAATAACCAAAGATATTTTGAGTCACTTAGACAATGTGTAAACAAACTAAATAGGTGAGCGAGATAAGGCACGCACACTAGATGATCAAAACATTAGATCACATCAAATAAGCCTGAATAGTTTCACCAACTATTCAAGACTAGCCTGTTATATCTAAACATAATTTTACCACAGGTGGGTTACTTACTATCCACAGTTCGCAAGCAACAGTTGCTGAATTGTGAGCATATTCAAGACTTCTTGATGTGACGTTGAATGTGAGCCATAGCCTCATCCGGAGATTCAAATGTTTAGTCTTTACCCTCATGAGATATCCATAAACGGGCCGGGAATCGCAGTCCATACTTCACACTTGGATGGTCCCGAAGTACTCGTTTGGCCTGTCCGAAAGCTGCGCGCTGCCTGGAAACAGTGGGGGAGTAGTCCTGGTAGATGGAGAAGCTCTCTCCTTGAAAGCTCAGAGTGGTATTGCGGGCTCGTCGGAGGATCTCCATCTTCTCATGAAAGAAGTGCACTCGAAGAATTATGTCACGGGGCCTCTCCCCATCCCGGGGCTTTGGGCGCAGCGACCGGTGGGCTCGATCAATCAGGGGCTTTTCATCTAAGGCAAGAACATCCATCCCTGAAACTAAATCCGTGGCGCGATGCATTTCCGCGGACTCTGGGACCGATACAAGTCTCAGATTATTGCGGCGAGAGAATCCCTCTAAACTCACACAGCTCTCCTTCACCTTTTTCAAATCCGCAGCTAGGCGTTTAACTTCAGCCTCCAGGGATGTAGTTAAATCGGAGACATTAGTAGCGGAGGTCTCCAGTGCTGCAATCGTTGTAGTGTGTGACGCAGTTGTTGTTTTGAGGAATGTGATTGCTGGCACAGTCTCGTTCCGCAGGATGGTTAAATCTGCTTTTAAAGTATCAGAAACCTCCTGTATTCTGGCCTCAATAGTAGCAACCACCTGTGTTTTCATTTCAACTATCTCAGAGCGTAGTAGTTTGATGGCCTTGATGGCCAAGCCGCGGTAAAGTGTGCGTCCCCGGGCCCTCAGACTCAGGAGAGGGCGGTGATGAGAGCGGGTCTTGTAGGCCGGGTTTTCTCAAAGTCATGCTTTTGGCCTTATGTTTGGTCGACATGCTGACATTCGGAAGCAAAGTAGTCTTGGTTTTTACGGAAAGGGATCACCAAATTAATATTTGAAAATAAATACAGTTCTGCTGCAGAATTCACATAAACTTTAAGAATACCACGGGAGCAAACGGAAAACACGTCAGTCGCACATGCGTCCCCTACCATCCCAAATCGGTATATTCAGGAGAAATGTGCATGGTGGAGACCTGGTGTGGACTTTCAACCATAGTAGCACCAACGGAAACCCCTAAACACCTCCCTGAGCACTCTCGCAACCACCCCGTGAAAGCCCTCTGTTGCCATGAAATGGTGGGGTCATGACGAGCTAACCAGGGAAGGCCTAATACCATGGGAAATGCAGGAGAGTCAATGAGGAAGAGACTGATTCTCTCCTCATGACCCCCCTGCGTAACCATGCCCAGGGGGATGGTAGCTTACCTAATCACCCTGGACCCTAATGGTCGACTGTCCTCTGCGTGAACTGGGAAAGGCGTAACAACTGGAAGAGTAGGGATCCCTAACCTATGGCGAATGCTCTGTTGATAAAATTCCCAGCCGCGCCTGAATTGACGAGCACCTTATGCTGGGAATGCGGGGAAAACTCAGGAAAGTAAACATGCCCAAACAGGTGTACAACAGAGGGCTCTGGATGGGAGTGGTGCATCCTCACCTGGGGAGACGTCAGAGTGCCCTGCCTGCTGCCTCGACCCCTAGAGTAACCAACCCGGCACCGACCAGCAGTGTGACCTCTGTGGCCACAGATGGTACACATGAAAGCTCCTCCTCCGGCCTCCCTGAGCCGGGCACCTCCCAGCTCCATAGGCACCGGAGCGGTGGTGCTGGGAGAGGGAATCGACAGAGCCCTCTCTGGACGTCCGCGGGTGACCAGCAGGTTATCCAACCGAATGGACAGGTACACCAGCTGGTCGAATGTGAGGGTGGTATCCCTGCAGGCCAACTCCCGACGGACATCCTCGCGCAGGCTGCAACGGTAGTGCTCGATAAGGGCCCTGTCGTTCCATCCCGCTCCTGCGGCCAGGGTCCATAATTCCAGGGCAAACTCCTGGGCGTTCCCCGTCCCCTGCCTCAGGTGGAAAAGACGCTCACCCGCCGCTCTACCTTCTGGCGGTGGTCGAAGACTGCGTGAAGTCGTCCAACGCCGCATATCCTTCTCCCCACACGGCGTTAGCCCACTCCAGAGCTCTCCCTGAGTGGCACAAGACGAGTGCGGACACTCTCTCCCTTTCCGAGGGAGCCAGATAAACGGTGCCCAGGTATAGGTCCAGCTGTAGCAGGAACCCCTGGCACCGTGCCGCCGTCCCATCATACTCCCCGGGAAGGGCGAGACGCATCCCACTGGGACCGGGTAAAGGAGGGACGAGTATTGGGAACCACTGTTGTGCTGGTGAAGGCACTGGAGGAGCTCCATGTCTCTCCCAGCGGTCCATGGTCTGGACGACGCAGTCCATCGCGACGCCGAGATGTTGTAGCATCGCCGCGTGTTCTCTGACGCGCTCCTCAACTCCTGTAACCGGGGTACCTGCTGGTGCATAATTCTGCAATGGGGTGCGCAACTGGTGGCAGTGAAGTCAGACGCAGGAGAGCAGAACTAGGTAATAGCCGGAGCAGTTTAATTCTAAAACCAACAGTGTAAAAAATTAACCAACATGGGTACAAAACCCGACGCGCACCAGTAAACATGTGCACAAGCACTTACAACAAACAATTCCACACAAAGACATGGGGGGAACAGAGGGCTAAATACACAACACTTAATGAGGGAAATGAGAACCAGGTGTGTAGGAAAACAAGACAAAACAAATGGAAAATGAAAAGTGGATCAACGATGGCTAGAAGACCGCCGAACGTCGCCCGAACAAGGAGAGGAACCGACTTCGGTGGAAGTCGTGACAACGAAGCATGTGACAAATACATTTGAATTTGATTTGACTACTGAGATGGTGGACCCCATCAACCCCGGCACTCGGAGGCACGTCTTGAACGTGATGAGCGCCCCCCTGTGGAACAAGGAGCGGCACTGTCGGAACAAAGTGGTGCAGTCTCTGAGAATGCTCCCTGCCAGCCCCACGCCTAGGTATTCTATTCTCTCTTTTGGCACCAAACAGCTCTTTTTCTGATTGATCTTAGCTCGGAGAGACGGGTTACAAGGGAATTTGTGTTTCGTACCACTCGTTCCCAGAATCAGGAGCAAAGCAGGTAATCATCTATGTAGGCAGAGACTCTCAGCTCCTTGTTTCTAAGTGGTGTGAGGAAGTAAAAAGTACATATTTTCTTTAGAGGTATAGTGAAGTAAATGTAAAGTTGTAAAAAAAATACACTACCGTTCAAAAGTTTGGTGTTACTTTGAAATGTCCTTGTTTTTGAAAGAAAAGCACATTTTTTGTCCATTAAAATAACATCAAATTGATCAGAAATACAGTGTAGACATTGTTAATGTTGTAAATGACTATTGTAGCTGGAAACAGCTGATTTTTGTATGGAATGTCTACATAGGCGTACAGAGGCCCATTACCAGCAACCATCACTCCTGTGTTCCAATGTCACATTGTGTTAGCTAATCCAAGTTTATAATTTTAAAAGGCTAATTGATAATTAGAAAACACTTTTGCAATTATGTTAGCACAGCTGAAAACTGAAAACCAGAATAGAAAGAGGAGTGAGAAACCCCGGTGCACAACTGAGCAAGAGGACAAGTATATTAGAGTGTCTAGTTAGAGAAGCAGATGCCTCACAAGTCCTCAACTGGCAGCTTCATTAAATAGTACCCGCAAAATACCAGTCTCACCGTCAACAGTGAAGAGGCGACTACGGGATGCTGGCCTTCTAGGCTGAGTTACAAAGAAAAAGCCATATCTCAGACTGGCCAATAAAAATAAAATATTAAAATGGGCAAAATAATACAGACACTGGATAGAGGAATTCTGCCTAGAAGAGTGCTTTTCTTTCAAAAACAAGGACATTTCTAAGTGACCCCAAACTTTTGAACGGTAGTGTAAATACTCAGGTAAAGTACAGATACCCCAAATAATGACATAAGTACTACTTCAAAGTATTTTGACTTAGTTACTTTACACCACTGCACGTTGTGAGACAGAGTGCTTTGCTGATGCAGCTTGCGGTGCGGCTGGGGTGTCATTACAGAAGGAAGTGACTGGAGTTGTGATTTATTACCCCTCCAACAGCAAACCTAATTAATGGACACACAATGTACATGCCAGACATGGAGGTATGACATCGTTTTAAGTCTCGGCCTATCGTGAAATTAATTTGACTCACCATGACATAAATATCTCCAAATTCCCGCAGTATGCCATAATCTGTGTGGCTATCTCTGGGGAACTGCATTTTAATTTCATGGGTATCATGCTCATTTGCATTGGGTAGTGTGTGAGTGAGCGGAGCGGAGGGGGGGCTAGGTGTGAAGAAAAGGAAGATGAGAAAAAATGCCCCATGTCTAATCCTGGCTCCTTGTTCTGACTGGATGCTATTTCAACACTGATACTCAATATGCAGATTTTTATAACCCTAATGCGAAGAAATGTTTGTGTGTTATCATCGCCGCTCAGAGCCAAGAGCTTATACTGTAGATCTTTCTCTGGCAATGCATTATACTGGAACACAGTACTGTAAAAACATGTTCTCTTGTGTTGTGTCAAGACACATTAAAATGAGTTTTAACTCCTGAAAGCGTGCCTGATTTAAGCAATGACGTATTTTCTTATTAAACAATAATATATACCAGGTAGGCCTACTTGTACAGCAAATTTTCTCTCTTTCATATGAATATAATTTTTAAGAATTTCTCCCCTATAAAGCTAGGTGAATTGCAACAGCACTAGGCTGCATTCGAAACAAATCTCCCCCCTCACCCGCATTCAATTTCCCCGTAAGGTGTCGGAGACTCATGCTTGAGCCTTTTACTTTTGGTTTTGGTCAAGTTTCAAACAGATGTTAAAACAACATTTTGGTACAATGATTTCATACTAGTAATAGACTATTCTATCTGCTACCGCACCGCAAGCGGTATAGGAGCGTCAAGTCTAGGTCCAAGAGGCTTCAAAACAGCTTCCACCCCCAAGCCACCCCCAAGCCATAAGACTCTTGGACAAATGGCTACCCAGACTATTTGTCCCCCCCCCCCCCCCCTCTTACACCGCCGACACTCTCTGTTGTTATCATCTATGCATAATCACTTTAATAACGCTACCTACATGTACATATTACCTCAGTTAACTCGACTAACCGGTGTCCCCGCACATTGACTCTGTACTGGTACCCCCTGTATATAGCCTCGCTACTGTTATTTTACTGCTGCTCTTTAATTACTTGTTACTTTTATTTCTTATTCTTAATCATGTATTTTTTTTAACTGCATCGTTGGTTAAGGGCTTATAAGTAAGCATTTCACTGTGAGGAATAAACCTGTTGTATTTGGCACGTGACTAATACATTTTGATTTGATTTGAAAACGGATGATTACGAATACGAGTATGATGAGATCGGCACACCCTTAGTAGATCATTCTGTGAAACACTATATCGTTCCACTTTTACTGCAGATATATTATGGAGATTTTCTGAAAATGATGTGAAAATAAAAATAACATCTTATGTGTAGCACCTTTAATCTCACCAATACTCCATGTGTCTAGAGTGTCTCATTTCTTCACAGGTTAATTTAGATGAACCACAAAAGCTCACATAGTCAATTCGCTTCCATCTCAAAACCTTGTTTGAGGAAGTGCTTGTCTTGTCTTCTCTCAGATTCTCGCTCATTAATGAATTTAGCAGCATCAAGCAGCAAACCTGAGAAGATGTTTTTGTGACAAGCTAGGCAGGCCTTCCTTCCCGGGGCTGGCTGGCATCATTGGCATGTTTTGTGATGTGTCTTTGATGCAGCTCAAATGTAAACATCTGTTTGGTCTCCAGGGAGCCTGTTGTGCTGGTCTAGCTTCCCCAGGAATTATTATCATCCTCCTCCTCCTCAGCCTCCTTTTGTGTTTCCTGTAAAAAAAATAATAAAAACGACATTTATTATTCATAAGAAGTTCTTAGGAAAATTATCGAATGCGCTACTGGAAATTGAATAATGGAAAAGAACATAATAATATATATAATATACAATAATATATGCCATTTACCAGACGCTTTTGTTCAAAGCGACTTACAGTCATGCGTGCATACATTTTACATATGGGTGGTCCCGGGAATCGAACCCATAACCCTGGCATTATGCTCTACCAACTGAGCTACAAAGAACCAAAATATAACTTCTGTGGGAATGGGAAGATAGGCATCTGGGCGATGATATAGAAGTTAATAGTGATAAAACTGGGAATACAGCGTGTAGGCTAGAAAGTACACGACTCATTGTGTCACATATTTGAATGCAACACGCACACCAAAGCTCAATTAAAACCAGTAATACAAGTACAAGAAAGGCATACAGTACAATATCAAATGGTATAAGAAAAAAGAAAAGGCTGTCTTGTATTTCAAATATTTCAGTAAATCTTACTTTCACTAGTCTACAATAACCTCTACTTCATGAAGACTAATGCAATCCAAAGATGTTATGCTTTTTAAGACCCCCCCCCCCAAAATGCATTCAGACAAAGGAATTATATTAGAGGCATGTCTCAAAAGAAAAGGCGGTTTCACTCGCTCAAAGTTTCCATTTTAATACCCAAGTTCAAAAGTAACTCTCTAAAGATACAAGTTGTCTTGAGGTGATTTGAGTGAGAGGAGGGCTCCCTCCTTTAAAACAAAGAAGACTCAGGAGAGTCTGAATCAAAGATGTGTCTCTCTGCCTGCCTTCAGTCATCAGAATGCTTTAAAGGCTTATTTCTTCCCCCATTTGAAATTCTGCCAAACCTGGCTCATCCCTGCACCACTTCCCTCCCTCCCTGCCGCCTCCCTGAGCAGAGCAGAGCAGGACTCCAGCTGTTAGGTGCTCCACTGGCCTAATCAGCGTACCAACACACACAGGCCTGCTGCTGCTGCTGCTACCCCCTTTGGAGAAGACGAGGTAGAGAATAAGGTCTCTCTCTACAGTGCCTCTCCCTTTCTTTATTTCTCTTTCTTTCTGTCTCTCACAGGCACACGTACACACACACACACACACACAGTGGCATTGTGGCGCCAGGATAACAACCTCTCCCTCAACGTCAGCAAAACAAAGGAGTTGGATTGTTGACTTCAGGAAGCAAAGGGGACATCCCCCTGATCCACATCAACGGGATTGCAGTAGAAAGAGTCAGCAGTTTTAAGTTCCTTGGCACCACATCACCGAGGACTTGACATGGACCAACACCACCACCATTCTTATCAAGATGGCGTAACAAGGTCTCTACTGCCCAAAGCGGCTTAAAGGATTCAGAATGCAACCCCGGGTCCTCTCCAGATACTACCGCTGCACCATCGAGAGCATCCTGACCGGGTGCGTCACGGCCTGGAACGGGAATTGCTCCGTCCACGACTAGAAGGCCCTCCAGCGTGTGGTGAAGACAGCCCAGTACATCACTGGGACCATGCTCCCATCCATCCAGGACATCTACTTGAAACGGTGCCTGAGGAAGTCCTGCAGCATTACCCCAGCCATGAGCTGTTCACTTGCCCTTACCGTTGGACAGACGTTATCGGAGCATGAGGTCTGATACCAAGAGGCTCAGAGACAGTTTCTATCTACAAACCATCAGACTGCTCAAGACATGAACTGGACTGACCACCTGCACTGACTCTCCACACCTTAGCACACAGACACAAGCTCACACACACAAACACACACACATTCATGCTACACAGACATCACAATGGTTGCTATCAGACTCTTATTGCTAAATAGTGCGCAATTTATACACTTGCCCCCATTCCCCTTCCCCAAAACACGTGTTAATATTGGACAATAAATTGTGCCTTCCTGTATTATACTTAACCTGAAGCGTTTATTCTATTCTACTGAGACATTTACTTTATGTTCGTATTCTTATCTTGTATTATTTCTTATTGTTGTTGCATTGTCCAGAAGGAACCTGAAAGTAAGCATTTCATTGGACGGTGTAAACCATGTGTATCCTGTATATAGGACTAATAACACTTCACACACACACACACACACACACTTCGATGACTTATACTGAACAAAAATATAAACGCAACATGCAACAATTTAATTTCAAAGATTTTACTGAGTTACAGATCATATAAGGAAATCAGTCAATTGAAATAATCTATGGATTTCACATGGGTGGGCCTGGGAGGGCATAGGCCCACCCACTTGGGAGCCAGGCCTGCCCACTGGGGAGCAGCCCAGCCACTCAGAATGAGTTTTTCCCCACAAAAGGGCTTTATTACAGACAGAAATACTCCTCAGTTTCATCAGCTGTCCGGGTGGCTGGTCTCAGATGATCCCGCAGGTGAAGAATGTGGATGTGGAGGTCCTGGGCTGGCGTGGTTAAACGTGGTCTGCGGTTGTGAGGCCTGTTGGACATACTGCCAAATTCTTTAAAACGAAATTGGAGGCGGCGTATGGTAGAGAAATTTAAATTAAATTATTTGGCAACAGCTATGGTGGACATTCCTCCAGTCAGCATGCCAATTGCACACTCCCTCAAAACTTGAGACATCTGTGGCATTGTGTTGTGTGACAAAACTGCACATTTTAGAGTGGCCCAGTACAAGATGAACCTGTATAATGATCATGCTGTTTAATCAGCTTCTTGATATGCCACACCTGTCAGGTGGATGGATTATCTTGGCGAAGAAGAAATGCTCCCTAACATGGATATAAACAATTTTGTGCACACAATTTGAGAGAAATAATTTTTTGTGTGTATGGAACATTTCTGGGATCTTTTATTTCAGTTCATGAAACATGGGACCAACACTGTGCATGTTGCGTTTATATTTTTGTTCCGTATAACTAAATAGGATCTCTATGCACACACCCCTATCTTTCTTAAAACAATAGACAGGTTGACCACAGATTTAAGAAAACCTTACCATCTCCACCCACACCTATCATGCTGATCCTATACTCATTACTGTGACTGGTGACTGTTGTTTCTAGTCCTGGCTGGAGCCAGAGCTGTCAGTGTCAGTGCTGTCCCTCTGGCTGCTGCTGTGTCAGAGGCTCTTTAAAGGCAGAGGAAGCCTGCTGTGCACGTAGCCACCTGTGAAATGCCAACGTCAGGCCCTGCCGCCACAGATAGCCCTGATAAAGTATTGATGGGAGCCCCATGTTGCGAGAGCCACTCTGATGTGAAGTTCAGGGCCGATCGGAGTGACTGCCAGCTGGGTCTTTAGCCCTCCCAAGGCCCCGTGGCCACGGTACAGTGGTTGTGTCCCAAATGGCACACTATTCCCCACTATACTACATTTAACCAGAGCCCTAGTGCAATACATAGTGATACACATACTAGAGATAATAGACATAGAGGACGATTTGGTCACACTTTAACAAACACATTATTACTTGTTATAAGCAGCTATGAGCCTTTATACTGTTTTGACATCTCCTTATAGCTTGTGTTATTTCATGAGATCCTTTTTCAACAGACTCAAAATGGCTAAGAATAACTCTCAGGATCATGATGAGTCACTAAGAATGATTGAATGAATAAGACTTTATTGACCACCAGAGGGTAAAATGAATTTGTCGCCAGCCAAAGACACACACATGGACAATACAGAGACATATGAACACATCACAGACAGCACTGCAGACTCTACCAAGGTGTCATACATGTTTACCATGCATTATGACTCCTTCTAAGGCATTATACCCGTAGGCCTTTAGTGAACAATAAATATGTCTGTATATCCTAAAGCCTTCAAAAGAATTGGACAGGGAGGGTCAGCTGAGAGGACTAACTTACACCCAGGGGTGTAGGAACGTCTCTGACAAGCGGGGGTGGGGGGGGGGGGTGGAAAGAAGGTATAACCCAAACACGCTTCAGCCCAACTTAAATGAAAAAGGGGAAATCAAGTGCTCAACTGAGAGGCTTGAATTCCCCAAAACGTTCCTTTCCTTATCTCAGCAGGCTCTGATGAAGGCAATTCATGTCGAAACGTAAGCCGGTTGTTTACTTGTCCCGTCAATAAATCTACCGGGTTTATACAACAACAGAGTGCTCCTTTTTCTTTATTCTTCCAGATGTTGAAGTATTCTGGGATAAGGAAGGTTTTTTGGATTGGGGGGGGCACATTTCTCTACGGGAGGAATTTGAAAAACAGGTTTTAAATGCTTTCTAGTGACTTTTGAGAAAAGGATGCAAAGGAAATCTTAACTTACTAATGGGCAAGTATAAAAGGGGTGCCATGCAGAGGAGCATTTACTCTGCTACGGTCCAATCAGTCTTAAGGCCATGGTCATTCATACTATATTGAATACCACACACACACACACACACACACACACACACACACACACACTCTCCTGCATTAAGTTAACACATGCAATAGACCCTCTAGACTTAAGCTGCTATCATTTCATCAGAGATGATATATGATAATTCAGAATGATTCACGCTATGACAGATCATCAGTCTATGAACCCTATGAGCTTAGAGAGCAGTGGAGGCTGGTGACTTGAAAAACTGAGTAGGATGGTAGACCCACGGTAAAGGAACGCACGTCGATGACAAAGGGTGTTTCAAAAATTGCCAGACTAATTATTTGAACCTAAAGCATTTAATAAAGACATTTATAGTACAATATTATGGGAAATGGGAATGAGAGGGCTACTTACACCGTGTTGGAAAGGGATCACAGCAGTGATTGAATGAGGGTGTCATGTTGTGTCTTGTCTCTGTCCTTTCCCTTCACCCTGTCTCCCTCTGCTGGTCGTTGTTATGTTACCTTTTCTCCCCCGCTTTCCCCCAGCTGTCCCTTGTCTCCTCTAACTACCCGTTCCCCACCTGTTCCCTGTTTCCCTCTGATTAGGTCCCTATATCTCTCTCTGTTTCTGCTCCTGTCCTTGTCGGATTCTTGTTTGTTTGTGTTTCATGCCTGAGCCAGACTATCGTCATGTTTGCTGTAACCTTGTCCTGTCCTGTCGGAATCTGCCGGTCTATCTGAGCCTACCTAAGTTTGGTTATTAAAGAAGCTCTGTTTAAGTTAGTTCGCTTTTGGGTCCTCATTCACACCCCTTAACAGAAGAATCCGACCAAGAATGGACCCAGCGACTTCGGATCCTCTCCACTCAGCCGTCGGAATCCAGGGAGCGATGCTCGGCAGACACGAGCAGGAAGTGTCTGCTGCTCGACATGCCGTTGAGACCCTGGCCACCCAAGTCTCCAACCTCACAGAACAGGTTCACCATCTCCGCCTCGATCCACCGGCCACTTCCAGGGCTTTCGAATCTCCGGAGCCCAGAATCAATAACCCGCCGTGTTACTCTGGGGAGCCCACTGAATGCCGCTCGTTCCTCACCCAGTGTGATATTGTGTTTTCTCTCCAGCCCAACACTTACTCCAGGAGCACTGCTCGTGTCGCCTACGTCATATCTCTCCTTATTGGACGGGCTCGTGAGTGGGGCACGGCAATCTGGGAGGCAAGGGCTGAGTGTACTAACCAGTATCAGGACTTTAAGGAGGAGATGATACGGGTTTTTGATCGATCTGTTTTTGGGGAGGAGGCTTCCAGGGCCCTGTCTTCCCTATGTCAAGGTAATCGATCCATAACAGACTACTCTATTGAGTTTCGCACTCTTGCTGCCTCCAGTGGCTGGAACGAGCCGGCTTTGCTCGCTCGTTTTCTGGAGGGTCTCCGCGCAGAGGTAAAGGATGAGATTCTCTCCCGGGAGGTCCCTTCCAGCGTGGATTCCCTGATTGAACTCGCTATTCGCATTGAGCGACGGGTTGATCTGCGTCACCGAGCTCGTGGAAAGGAGCTCGCGTTCTCCGTTGCTCCCCTCTCCGCATCACGACCATCTTCCTCTGCCGGCTCGGGAGCTGAGCCTATGCAGCTGGGAGGTATCCGCATCTCGACTAAGGAGAGGGAACGGAGAATCACCAACCGCCTCTGTCTCTATTGCGGTTCTGCTGGTCATTTTGTCACTTCATGTCCAGTAAAAGCCAGAGCTCATCAGTAAGCGGAGGGCTACTGGTGAGCGCTACTACTCCTGTCTCTCCTTCAAGATCCTGCACTACCTTGTCGGTCCATCTACGCTGGACCGGTTCGTCAGCTTCCTGCAGTGCCTTAATAGACTCTGGGGCGGAGGGCTGTTTTATGGACGAGACCTGGGCTCGGGAACATGACATTCCTCTCAGACAGTTAAGGGAGTCCACGGCCTTGTTCGCCCTGGATGGTAGTCCTCTCCCCAGGATTCAGCGTGAGACGCTACCTTTAACCCTCACTGTTTCTGGTAATCATAGCGAAACCATTTCTTTTTTGATTTTTCGTTCACCTTTTACACCTGTTGTTTTGGGCCATCCCTGGCTAGTTTGTCATAATCCTTCCATTAATTGGTCTAGTAATTCTATCCTCTCCTGGAACGTCTCTTGTCATGTGAAATGTTTAATGTCTGCTATCCCTCCTGTTTCCTCTGTCTCTTCTTCACAGGAGGAGCCTGGTGATTTGACAGGGGTGCCGGAGGAATATCACGATCTGCGCACGGTGTTCAGTCGGTCCAGGGCCACCTCTCTTCCTCCACACCGGTCGTATGATTGTAGTATTGATCTCCTTCCGGGAACCACTCCCCCCCGGGGTAGACTATACTCTCTGTCGGCTCCCGAACGTAAGGCTCTCGAGGATTATTTGTCTGTAGCTCTTGACGCCGGTACCATAGTCCCCTCCTCCTCTCCCGCCGGAGCGGGGTTTTTTTTTGTCAAGAAGAAGGACGGGTCTCTGCGCCCCTGCATAGATTATCGAGGGCTGAATGACATAACAGTTAAGAATCGTTATCCGCTTCCTCTTATGTCTTCAGCCTTCGAGATCCTGCAGGGAGCCAGGTTTTTCACTAAGTTGGACCTTCGTAACGCTTACCATCTCGTGCGCATCAGGGAGGGGGACGAATGGAAGACGGCGTTTAACACTCCGTTAGGGCACTTTGAATACCGGGTTCTTCCTTTCGGCCTCGCTAACGCTCCAGCTGTCTTTCAGGCATTAGTCAATGATGTCCTGAGAGACATGCTGAACATCTTTGTTTTCGTTTACCTTGACGATATCCTGATTTTTTCACCGTCACTCCAGATTCATGTTCAGCACGTTCGACGTGTCCTCCAGCGCCTTTTAGAGAATTGTCTTTTTGTGAAGGCTGAGAAGTGCACTTTTCATGCCTCCTCCGTCACATTTCTCGGTTCTGTTATTTCCGCTGAAGGCATTAAGATGGATCCCGCTAAAGTCCAAGCTGTCATTGATTGGCCCGTCCCTAAGTCACGCGTCGAGCTGCAGCGCTTTCTCGGCTTCGCGAACTTCTATCGTCGTTTCATCCGTAATTTCGGTCAGGTGGCCGCTCCTCTCACAGCCCTTACTTCTGTCAAGACGTGCTTTAAGTGGTCCGTTTCCGCCCAGGGAGCTTTTGATCTCCTCAAGAATCGTTTTACATCCGCTCCTATCCTTGTTACACCTGACGTCTCTAGACAGTTCGTTGTCGAGGTTGACGCGTCAGAGGTGGGCGTGGGAGCCATTCTTTCTCAGCGCTCCCTCTCTGACGACAAGGTCCACCCATGCGCGTATTTTTCTCATCGCCTGTCGCCGTCGGAACGTAACTATGATGTGGGTAACCGCGAACTGCTCGCCATCCGGTTAGCCCTAGGCGAATGGCGACAGTGGTTGGAGGGGGCGACCGTTCCTTTTGTCGTTTGGACTGACCATAGGAACCTTGAGTACATCCGTTCTGCCAAACGACTTAATGCGCGTCAGGCGCGTTGGGCGCTGTTTTTCGCTCGTTTCGAGTTTGTGATTTCTTATCGTCCGGGCTCTAAGAACACCAAGCCTGATGCTTTGTCTCGTCTCTTCAGTTCTTCAGTAGCCTCCACTGACCCCGAGGGGATTCTCCCTGAGGGGCGTGTTGTCGGGTTGACTGTCTGGGGAATTGAGAGGCAGGTAAAGCAAGCGCTCACTCACACTCCGTCGCCGCGCGCTTGTCCTAGGAACCTTCTTTTCGTTCCCGTTCCTACTCGTCTGGCCGTTCTTCAGTGGGCTCACTCTGCCAAGTTAGCCGGCCACCCTGGCGTTCGGGGTACGCTTGCTTCCATTCGCCAGCGTTTTTGGTGGCCCACCCGGGAGCATGACACGCGTCGTTTCGTGGCTGCTTGTTCGGTCTGCGCGCAGACTAAGTCCGGTAACTCTCCTCCTGCCGGCCGTCTCAGGCCGCTTCCTATTCCCTCTCGACCGTGGTCTCACATCGCCTTAGATTTTGTCACCGGACTGCCTTCGTCAGCGGGGAAGACTGTTATTCTTACGGTTGTCGATAGGTTCTCTAAGGCGGCCCATTTTATTCCCCTTGCTAAGCTTCCTTCTGCTAAAGAGACGGCACAAATCATCATCGAGAATGTTTTCAGAATTCATGGCCTTCCGTCAGACGTCGTTTCGGACAGAGGTCCGCAATTCACGTCTCAATTTTGGAGGGAGTTTTGCCGTTTGATTGGGGCTTCCGTCAGTCTCTCTTCCGGCTTTCACCCCCAGTCTAACGGTCAAGCAGAACGGGCCAATCAGACTATTGGTCGCATCTTACGCAGTCTTTCTTTTCGCAACCCTGCGTCTTGGTCAGAACAGCTCCCCTGGGCAGAATACGCCCACAACTCGCTTCCTTCGTCTGCGACCGGGCTATCTCCTTTTCAGAGTAGCCTCGGGTACCAGCCTCCGCTGTTCTCATCTCAGTTCGCCGAGTCCAGCGTCCCCTCCGCTCAGGCTTTTGTCCAACGTTGCGAGCGCACCTGGAAGAGGGTCAGGTCTGCACTTTGCCGTTATAGGACGCAGACTGTGAGGGCTGCTAATAAGCGTAGAACTAAGAGTCCTAGATATTGTCGCGGTCAGAGAGTTTGGCTCTCCACTCAGAACCTTCCCCTTAAGACGGCTTCTCGCAAGTTGACCCCGCGGTTCATTGGTCCGTTCCGTATTTCTCGGGTCATTAATCCTGTCGCAGTTCGACTTCTTCTTCCGCGATACCTTCGTCGCGTCCACCCGGTCTTCCATGTCTCCTGTATTAAGCCCGTTCTTCGCGCCCCCGCTCGTCTTCCCCCCCCCCCCCCCCATCCTTGTCGAGGGCGCACCCATCTACAGGGTCCGCAGGATTTTGGACATGCGTCCACGGGGCCGTGGTCACCAGTACCTTGTCGATTGGGAGGGGTACGGTCCTGAGGAGAGGAGTTGGGTTCCCTCTCGGGACGTGCTGGACCGTGCGCTGATCGAGGATTTCCTCCGTTGCCGCCAGGTTTCCTCCTCGAGTGCGCCAGGAGGCGCTCGGTGAGTGGGGGGGTACTGTCATGTTGTGTCTTGTCTCTGTCCTTTCCCTTCACCCTGTCTCCCTCTGCTGGTCGTTGTTATGTTACCTTTTCTCCCCCGCTTTCCCCCAGCTGTCCCTTGTCTCCTCTAACTACCCGTTCCCCACCTGTTCCCTGTTTCCCTCTGATTAGGTCCCTATATCTCTCTCTGTTTCTGCTCCTGTCCTTGTCGGATTCTTGTTTGTTTGTGTTTCATGCCTGAGCCAGACTATCGTCATGTTTGCTGTAACCTTGTCCTGTCCTGTCGGAATCTGCCGGTCTATCTGAGCCTACCTAAGTTTGGTTATTAAAGAAGCTCTGTTTAAGTTAGTTCGCTTTTGGGTCCTCATTCACACCCCATAACAGAGGGTATGAGGCATGAGTTGAGGTGTTCAGAGGCTTGACCAGTGCAGGACAGGATTTGACTGGGAAGACAAAAAACAACAACACAACACACTACACAGTAAGACCAAATAGCTAAGAATGAGTTAGTCAAAGCAAGGAGTAAAATCACTGATGTGTAATAATGTGATTGTGTATGTGATTGACTCTACATACAGTAAAGAGAGAAAATTGATAGGGGTACTCACAATGCTTGGGGAGGAAACGTTCAATGTGCCGGTGGATGAGTGGGCACATGAGATGTGGCTTCAGTTCATGTCAGGAGATAGTTGAGAATGGTAGTGGTTATCACCTCTTAATCAGGAAACAGGAGTGGACTTAGCTGTAAATACAAATAGCAGATACATTCCATCATAGCTCCGCCAACGTAGGTTTGGACAACGAGTTTCTCTATGAAGTTAAACTCAGACATCTAAAAATGCATAAAGTCAAACACAGAATGCACATCTCACCCACTTGACACATCAAAGTAGCCCAAGAAACATTCCTGAATAAATCCCTGATCATCCACATACCTGACGATAACTGACAACTGCAAGCAGACTGGTGGCACCGTAGGTCTGGTGGGGCAATTTTTATACCCTTTGGCCTGGAGATTTTCCTTATACTGTATGTTACCCTAACAAGAAAAACTTTGGACCCTATAAGGTATGACCGTGATTAATCAGTTGTTAAAAGGTTTTATATGGGCTATGATGGGGCCAGTTTTTCCTAATCAGGTCACGTGGTTTTAAAAAACTCCTGGCCCTGGGGGGGATGAAACCCATGTCAACCCGCAGCTACCTTATATTTGTTAATATAAATTATACTTAGACTAGATTAGGAGGTGGATTTCCTCTACCCAGACACATAGACAACAATTGATAGACAATATAACTCACAGGGCTGAGCTTGCTTTATGCATGTTTGCATCATGCAGGCCTATGCAACTGTACAGTAGGCCTTATAAAACATTTACTCACATCTGTCATCACTATTATGTTGACTGATTAAATCCAGTAAATCATTTTTGATTAAAAACGTATCGGCAGCCTAGCCAGCCCAATATAGAATATAAACCAAATTTGATCACGTTCATATTTTCTTCTGACACACAAATTTACTATAAATACATAACATGACCAATTAGTTTACCTTGACCAGATGGACAGGGCGCATAGGATGCAACGTTATGCAGCAGCTCTTATTAGTAGCCTACAGTTGATCAGACTGAAAAAAAGTATCGTTTTCATCCCATACAGCATGTCCCATTTCTAATGCTTAGGTGTAGCCTAGGCTGCTGCTACATTTATGTCATGAGTTTTAGCTTGTGTCTGTCCGGAGTGATTATGTGTTATCATCTTTTCTAAATAGATACCGGAGGAAAGTGGAAAGTAGGTTTTTTTTAAAACTGTTTTTGCTTTGTCATTATGGGGTATTGTGTGTGGATTGATGAGGGGAAAAAAACTATTTATACATTTTAGAATAAGGCTGTAACAGAATGTGGAAAAATTCAAGGCGTCGCAATACATTCCGAATGCGCTGTAAGTAGGCTACAACTTATATTGTAGTACTCTGTATTATGGAGGTTTAGTTGATTGTTTATGCAAAGCTTGAAGTCTAAGTTGGAGAAAAGTTGAGTTTATAAAGCTCAAACCACGTTTATTCACCCAATGGGTCAGACAGCTGAACAGACAAAGACATCTTCACACAAGCACTGGTATTTAACTCTTCCTCCTATGCCGAGTCTCCTCCTTACACATCTGAACAGCCAATACATATCTGTTGCTAGACAGAACTTTAGTGATATCTGTTCTACCTCACTTCATCTGACCTGACCTCGTCCCAAATTCCTCACTCCTCCCCAACTCACGGCTGTCCTGTTGACTTGTACCAGACTGTGGCCCTTCTCCTTCCCATAGGATTCCTGATGTCATAACAATAACATGTTCTGACAGAATGTACACATTCTACATTCCCCTCTCTCCCTCAGTGACATGAATAAGGATATTTCATATTTTCAAGTTTAGAAGTCAGAACCCAGCAGTCCCCCCTTTTGAACATTATCTCCATACTGTTCAACATTATATAAACTTGGAAATGACTTATAAATGCACTAAAAATACAACTTTAACAAAAAACAAAACATGTCCACTGTCCTTCCTCCAATCATTAATCGTTTGTTATAATCCACCCCAACTTTTATGTACTTTTATTTAGAATGTACTACCCTTAGACACGGCAACATTTATCTCGTCACCGAATCTAAAGATTTATTCTCGTATATGACTGGTCTCTCTTTTCCCCATGATTTTCCGTAACCACCACACCACAATGCCCTTCTTGTTCATGAACAAACATTTTAAAAGGCAATTTTAGGTTTGGTAAACCCAATGTTGTCACTTGACAGAATTGGTCCTTTAAAACTCTACTAACACTTACTCACAAATTTAACTTAATCTAATTTCTCGTGACCACTCCTCTCTTTCGTCAATTCTCTAAATCTATTTCAGATTAGATAAAATGAAAGTCTATTTCAGAATAAGACTAAATAAAATGTCTCATGAGATCAATTTTTTTTTTTTTATGAGTTTGCAAGTAGTGTTTGGCCATTCCACTTCTTACTTGTTACCTTTTAGACTTCATTGTCTTTTTTCCCTGTTGTAAATGTAGCATATTTCTCATTGTTAGGAATCAGTGATATTTAATCCCAGACATCTATTAAAAAATTGTGTGAGATGTGGCATCCTACGTCTCCCTTCACATAGAAACTGTCATCTCTATGAACATTCCCGAAGCCTCTCCCGACGGTGTCCAGAGTATTTCGATTTCCTCACTCCCAGCTCTAATACACACCTTCTATTAACTATTTTCCAAGGTAGCGATACCCACTTCCCCGGAGAGTAGTTATGGTATTTGTGCCTATTAATTGGTCACGGCACTTGATACCTTGTGTTAGAACCAATACTTAAGCGTTTGCAAATGTATTACTGGAGAATACGGGTGACCTAATGTCTTATTCCTGTGTTACGCCTCAAATATCACTGTTGTTGACAACTCACATTACCAAAATTATTCACAGTTATCTTCCTATTTCCACATAATCAGTCACGGTTCCCCGCCCCAATAGGGCATAAACCAACCTCTGTCCTTATCGCTACTGCTAATACATTCAAATCATGTTCAAACAACTTTTGAATATCTTTTTTATTTTCTAACCATGGATGAGGCGCTCCTCCAGAACTTATAGGCAACCTTTTATCACTATCCAAATACACTCTACTGCCTCACTGGCACTGCGGCTGGGACTTTCGTCCCTCTTATAGATCTCGCAGGGGAATACCCCCACTAGGGTCCTATCCTACACGGAACCTACCCTACACTGTAATGTCACCCATGGATCTCTGTACCTATCCTTCTGGAACCTACCCTACACTGTAATGTCACTCATGGATCTCTGTACCTATCCTTATGGAACCTACCCTACACTGTAATGTCACTCATGGATCTCTGTATCTATCCTTATATGGAACCTACCCTACACTGTAATGTCACTCATGGATCTCTGCACCTATCCTTATGGAACCTACCCTGCACTGTAATGTCACCCATTGATCTCTGTACCTATCCTTATGGAACCTACCCTGCACTGTAATGTCACCCATGGATCTCTGTACCTATCCTTATGGAACCTACCCTGCACTGTAATGTCACCCATGGATCTCTGTACCTATCCTTATGGAACCTACACTACAACATAATGTCACTCCTGAATCTCGGGACCTATCCTTATGGAACCTACCTGACACCATAATGTCACTCCTGGATCTCGGGACCTATCCTTATGGAACCTACCCTACACCATATATATTTACATGGATCTCACAGAGGAAAACCTCCACTATCCTTAAAATAACCTATCCTACACCATATATTTACAACAGGTCGTTACACAATGAGCTTACTGAATAGACTCAGGCTTTCTATGTCCGTATCCTATAATTGTTCTACCTATGATTCTCATCTCCCCAAGATGTCAGAATGAGTGGTAACAGGTGTAGGAATTGCGCCTACCGTATTTCTGGTTCAGGTTCCTGTTTCACTGATTCGGACTCTGTAGTTCGACTGTAAATCGTGGTGAACATTGCTCGCAGCACCAACTGTTAGGTTCTAAATGAACCGAGTAAAAACTCACAGACAATTATTAAAGCTCAAACCACGTTTATTCACCCAATGGGTCAGACAGCTGAACAGACAAAGACATCTTCACACAAGCACTGGTATTTAACTCTTCCTCCTGTGCTGAGTCTCCTCCTTACACATCTGAACAGCCAATACATATCTGTTGCTAGACAGAACTTTAGTGATATCTGTTCTTCCTCACTTCATCTGACCTGACCTCGTCCCAAATTCCTCACTCCTCCCCAACTCACAGCTGTCCTGTTGACTTGTACCAGACTTCTCCTTCCCATAGGATTCCTGATGTCGTAACAATAACATGTTCTGACGGAATGTAAATGTTCTCCATTCCCCTCTCTCCCTCAGTGACATGAATAAGGATTTTTCATATTTTCAAGTTTAGAAGTCAGAACCCATCATTAGTTAGGAGAGGATGGTGTGGGTGGCTGACTGGTGTCTGTTGGGGCTGGGTATTGTGTGTGAAGGTTAGTCAGCATGATCTATTGACACAAGGGGGATGGGTGGATCTAGTACTATGTTTGAGTGTGTATTGTTGGGGACAAAGTAGTAAAATGTTGTCTTACAGACTAAATCTGCTGCTGCGGACCTTGACACCAGCCTTAGTAGTGCAGACTAAATCTGCTGCTGCGGACCTTGACACCAGCCTTAGTAGTGCAGACTAAATCTGCTGCTGCGGACCTTGACACCAGCCTTAGTAGTGCAGACTAAATCTGCTGCTGCGGACCTTGACACCAGCCTTAGTAGTACAGACTAAATCTGCTGCTGCGGACCTTGACACCAGCCTTAGTAGTGCAGACTAAATCTGCTGCTGCGGACCTTGACACCAGCCTTAGTAGTGCAGACTAAATCTGCTGCTGCGGACCTTGACACCAGCCTTAGTAGTGCAGACTAAATCTGCTGCTGCGGACCTTGACACCAGCCTTAGTAGTGCAGACGGGGTTGGGGAGTTACATGTTTGACACTTCTCTGTTTTCTCAATGACATTCAAATCAGCATTGAAAAAAGGTGCAAGTTTAATTACCCACTTTCTGTACAATTTTATTTTTCTGGATGTATTTAAAAATGTCCTCTTAACACGGTCATCCAATTCATTATAATACACATCACAGAATGTCATACCAGGAGTAAATGCCATCTTGATTTTTCGGGTGTATTTTAAGTTGATCAATGAGCTCCAGCAGAGCATTATAACACATACTGGAGGAATGGAAATTATCTGGTAGGTTTCTGAGTCTTCGCTTGATACATACATTAGACTAGCCTTCAGACATATCATTACAAACATCCTGATTGAACCCCAGCCTGAAATGTCAGACTCAACTCAGTGGTCAGGTATTCTACAGCGATCCCCAATTAAAGACATACAGTCAACTCCCACACTTTCCGACAGCTCATTAGGGGTAAAGCCATTATACTCAAAACATGTATTTAAACAGTCATGGGGGGTAATGATGTTATCAACAACGTTTTTCCCTTTTGTAGAGATTGATGCGAAATGATCTTTCTCAGGGGATATTCTTCCATTTAGAATACAGCATTTTCAATCCTTTAGGTATTCCAGTAAGGTTTCACCATGCTTATTTAACACAGTGTCTACGTTGGACCTGGGTGCAACATTATCACCATCCTGTATACAGTCTTCCAAACCAGCAATACAACAATTTAAATCTCCACCGAAACAGTATACATTTGAGCCAACAAGTGGCTAAAGAAGGTTTGAGAATCACATTCTGATGTAGCGCCCACAGGAGGCAAATAATAGGAGACAATCGCAAAACAATATTCCGATAGTGAATGCTCAAATCTCAGTCCCATTATGACATCTACTGATTTGTCAGTCACATTAATTATCGGACTCGAGTATCTTGTTTCTAACAAAAAGTCAAACTCCACCAGATCCTTTAGGCGCTCTTACATGCGTTTTCCCATTATGTCCAAACCAAGTGCACCCGTCTATTTCAAATGACCTGTTAGATGTGTCTCATTCAGGGATATAATGTCAGGATTCAGTGAAAGTAACATCATTTCCAACAGGCCTACTTCCAACAGTAGGCCTGCTATAATGATGGACAACTCAGGGTTGAATTTAGTGGAGGGGTTTGAGTTTATATCAAACTCCATTATATACATACACTACATGATCAAAGGTATGTGGACACCTGCTTCTCAAACATCTCATTCCAAAAGCAGGGGCATTAATATAGAGTTTCCCCCCCCCCACCCACCCTTTACTATAATCATAGCCTCCACTCTTCCAGGAAGGCTTTCCACTAGATGTTGGAACATTGCTGCGGGGATTTGCTTTCATTCTGCCACAAGAACATTAGTGAGGTCACCACTGATGATGGGCGATTAGGCCTGGCTCACAGTTGGCGTTCCAATTCATCCCAAAGGTGTCCGATGGGGTTGAGGTCAGGGCTCTGTGCAGGCCAGTCAAGTCCTTCCACACCGATCTCAACAAACCAATTCTGTATGGACCTCGCTTTGTGCACAGGGGCATTCTTATGCTGAAACAGGAAAGGGCCAACCCCAACTGTTGCCACAAAGTCGGAAGCACAGAATTGTCTAGAATGTCATTGTACGCTGTAGCATTAAGATTTCCCTTCACTGGAACTAAGGGGCCTAGCCCGAACCATGAAAAACAGCTCCAGAACATTATTCCTTCTCCACCAAACTAGGCACTACAGTTGGCACTATGCATTTGCACAGGTAGCATTTTGCTGGCATCCACCAAACCCAGATTCGTCAGTCAGACTACCAGATGGTGAAGCGTGATTCACTGCTCCAGAGTCCAATGGCGGCGAGCTTTACACCACTCCAGCAGACACTTGGCATTGCGCATGGGGATCTTAGGCTTGTGTGCGGCTGCTCGGCCATGGAAACTAATTTCATGAAGCTCCAGACGAACAGTTCTTGTACGGATGTTGCTTCCAGAGGAAGTTTGGAACTCGGTAGTGAGTGTTGCAACCGAGGACAGACAATTTTCACGCATTACACGCTTCAGCACTCTACTGACAATGTTTGTCTATGGAGATTGCATGGCTGCGTGCTCTATTTTATACACCTGTCAGTAAAGGGTGAGGCTGAAAGAGCCGAATCCACTAATTTGAAGAGGTGTACACACTTTTGTAAATATAGTGTATGTACAAGAGCTAGAAATATATTTACCACAATGCACAATGCAGAGCATACTAAGCCTTCTATATTATACAACAACATCAGTCTAACTGAATATGGATGTTGTGTTGGCTGATTGTTCCAGACAGGGTCCTGAATGTTCTTCAGCTAATGAAGCTCGTGTTGGGCAATGGCAGAACTTGAGCTCCATGACCTAGGACTTTGTCTCTTGCCAGCCCTTGCAGTCTTTTCCTATTCTGAGTCAGATGATGCTGAGCTTGAGCTTGTTCCTGGCTGAAAGATTTATCCAATGGGTCTACAGGATTTGTACTCAAGGTTGGGTAGGTTACTTTCTAAATGTAATCCGTTACAGTTCCTAGTTACTTGTCCAAAATTGTAATCAGTAATGTCACTTTTGGAATACCTAAACTCAGTAACGTAATCTGATTACATTCAGTTACTTAGATTACTTTCCTCTTAAGAGACATTAGAAGAAGACAAAAATGTATGTTACCAATTGAACGACATCTATTGCAGGACAAATCGATGTTAAAGTTAAAGTTTACATAGCTGGCCATATGGATGTTACATTTTACTTTATGGGTTGGTTATGTAGGCTTCTTCTAACCCATCGCTTTCTACAACATATAATAATATGATTTAATTATATCTTTACATTAATAGATATCATTTATAAGTCCAAAAATGGATGTAGCAACTACAGATTGCCCCTTTAAATCTATCAAAACTGTGCGAGTTTGAGCATGTATTTTTTTATCAGCATGAATTAGATTGAGCAATAAAATCCCCACTTTTATTCCATAGGCTGGGATCCGCACTATGCAGCTGTTGCAAGAGCGCATTTTTCACTGGCTGTCCACTGGTTTCATAAACAACGATTGATAGGAAGCTTAAACTTATTGTATTCAACCATTGCTGGGTTCAAATACACAGGTTTTCTGAACAGCCATCCACAACAACCACAATCCGTATGTCGCTAATAGATAAATGAGAGAGCAACAGTGTGATTCACATCAATGCGCTATGTAGATATCAATAATAAGTGATGTCCGTATTTCCGTAGACTATACCACTGCTCTCTTCTTTACCTCCAAGCGTGTATTCAAGTTGGATAATCTTTGGATCCCGACAGCAGTCACACCATTGGAAGACATAGCTTGGACTGTAGCCTACAAAAGCCTATTGCTGATCTTCTCCCGCAATCCATCAAACACATTTGGTGTGTCATCATAGCGGTCTCTGACTTGTGGTCAGATACGCTCAGTCAGTTGGAACAAACTCTTAAAGATCAGACCCTTTTTTTTACAATTTTCGCCTAAAATGACATATCCAAATCCAACTGCCTGTAGCTCAGGACCTGAAGCAAGGATATGCATATTCTTCATACCATTTGAAAGGAAACACTTTGAAGTTTGTCGAAATGTGAAATTAATGTAGGAGAATTTAACACATTATATCTGGTAAAACACATCAGGGGTTCAAGCTGTAGAACCCAGGTCCTGCATTTTAATATAAAAAATGTATTTTATCCAACAAAACTATGCTACATTTTATCTCTGGGACCCTTAGGATGACAAATCAGAGCAAGATTACTGGATGTAAGTACATTATTTACCTTCAGAGGTGAATGTCTCAAACCAGTTGCCATGATAAAAGTTTTTTGTTGTTGTGCACTATCCTCAAACAATAGCACGGTATTTTTTCCCTGTAAATTGGACAGTGCAGTTAGATTAACAATAATTTAAGCCTTCTGCCCATATAAGACATGTCTATGTCCTGGGAAAGTTTCTTGTTCCTTACAACGTCATGCTAATCACAGTAGGGCACATTAGCTCAATCGTCCCGCGAGGGGGACACCGATCCCGTAGAGGATTTACACGGAGGAGTTACACGGAACCCAAACCGGCTGCACGCGTGCACCATCGTGCATAAATGTATTTTGTCCCCCCACACCAAACGGGATCACGACACACAGGTTAAAATATCAAAACAAACTCTGAACCAATTACATTAATTTGGGGACATGTTGAAAAGCATTAAACATTTATGGCAATTTAGCTAGTTAGCTTGCTAATTTGTCCTATTTAGCTAGCTTGCTGTTGCTAGCTAATTTGTCCTGGGATATAAACATTGAGTTGTTATTTTACCTGAAATGCACAAAGTCCTCTACTCCGACAATTAATCTACACATACAACCGTCAACCAAATCATTTCTAGTCATCTCTCTTCCTTCCAGGCTTTTTCATCTTTGAACTTATATGGTGATTGGTATCTAAACTTTCAAAGTATTACTACGACGACCGGCAACACAATTCGTCTTTCAATCACCCACGTGCCATCTCATTGGTTATGCCCACGTGGGTGATTGAAAGATGAATTGTGGGTACCTGCTTCTATTAACCAATGAGGAGATGGGAGAGGCAGGACTTGCAGTGCGATCTGCATCAGAAATAGAAAGGACTTCTATTTTAGCCCTTGGCAATGCAGATGCTCGTTGACGCGCGCGAGCAGTGTGGGTGCAATAATTGAATAACATAGATTTCAAAATTTATTTTGCAACGCTCACGCAAGCGACAAGAGCGGTGTGGTCAGCCTGTCAGATGAGATTGTCTGAAAAAATCATTCTAAAAGGTAAAGGAAATAAAAAGCACAAGAATTACCAAAATAATTAATTTGAAGCTTGTCAATTTAATGTGATAAAATATTATGATCTATAAAGCATATATTTAAGCAGAGGCAGGAATTACAGTTGGAACAGTTTACAGACCAACAACCCACAACAGTTTTGGAGTGAGATTAACAAGTTAGGTCCCAAAAAGGTTAAGGCAATTCCCATGAGAATTGAATTAGAAAATGGAGAGCTTCACCATCAACCTGACAGGTTGAGGTGGAGTTGGAGAAAGAAAAGAAGATGGATTCTTACACCCATAGCCACTCTCTGAATGGCCGTCTTAGATTAGAGGTCAGAAAGGTGATTTAGCGTATTAAACCAAAGAAAGCCACAGGAATTGATGACTATCTAATTAAGTTTTGAAGTAACCTTAATTGTTACAAATGCTATTAGACTCTTCCAGGCTTGTTTTGAGAATGGTATCATTCTATCTGTATGTTTAAAATCCAAAATCAAGCCTCTTCCAAAATCCTCCCAAAATTACCCTGAAATCGCATTGAACTATAGAGGGATTAGTCTCATTAGCACTGTATGTAAGTTGTATTCATGCATTCTAAATAACAGGATCTCCCACTATCTAGAACTGTCTGGTCAGCTTGCTGATGAACAGAATGGCTTTAGGAAAGCCAGAGCTTGTACAGACCACATATATACTGTATATACAGTGATTTAAGCTAGAATTCAAGAGAGAAACCAACTTTTGCCTGTTTTATTGATTTTTAAAAGGCTTTCGATTGGGTGAATAGAGACCTCGCTTTTAGACTAATTAAAATGGAAATTGATGGAAGATTTTATGATGCAATTAAAGCCCTGTATAGATCTCCAGTCACCTGTGTACAGGTAAATGATCTGAGGACTGAATGGCTTCCCACTCTGTTTGGGGTCAAACAAGGTGATGTGCTTTCTCCAACATTATTTGCCCATTTTGTAAACGACTTGGCCCAGCAAATCAAACATGCTAATTTAGGAGTTAAACTAGATGACACGGCTCTGGGAATACTGCTGTGTGCAGACGATATTGATTTGGAATGTACGGTATGTTGAAGACTCTCAATCTTTGGTGTACAAAGTGGAGAACAATGATTAACCAAGATAAAACCCAGATAATGCACTTCAGAAAAAAGCATACAGTAAGAAGTGTTTATGACTTTTCTTTTGGAGCTATGCCCCTAAAGTGCACTTGCTCAAATAAATACATTGGTTTCCTTTTTGATGAATATATAACCCCTGAGAAGGGTGTAAAGTCCCTATCTGATTCTGCATGTAGTGGGTCCGTTGGTAGTACATTTTAAATCTGTAAAGACCTTGGTTATAATTCATCTGTGTGTCCTATATTGAACTATGCTGCTGGAATCTGGGGTTGTAAAGAAGCCAAAACAGCAAACTCTATTCAAAACAGAGCCAAACTATGTTTCCTTGGAGTGCTTGCTCCAAACTTTGCTATTCAAGGAGACATGGGATGGGAGCCCAGTGTAATAAGACATAGGGGGAAAATTATTAGGCTATGGAACCTTATCGATATGCCAGAGGACAGAATAACAAAAAAGTTTTCATTTGGGATAAAACATACAATTACCCTTGGACAAAGGAACACAGAAACTCAATATTTAAGGAAGCTGATCTACAACACATATTTGGAAAGAAGTTACGATGCAATGTCAACATGATCAAACACAAGTTAACCTTGAGCTCCAAAGAAAAACGGTCACCTGATATATGGCTAAAACCAAAACTCAGAACATATAACCAGATTAAAAACACATGATGCAGAACCATATGACTCTTACAACTAACAAGAAGTCAAAGATCCTTGTGTGCCCAGTTGAGAACCGGTATATTGCCTCTGGTAATTGATGTAGGTAGGTTCATTGCTCTAAATGAAGAAGAATGGCTATGTACAGCCTGAGATTTGGGGGAGATTGAGAATGAACTGCACTTTTTTTATTGTACTTTATATGATGATTTAAGAGTAACCGTGTTTGAAAGAATGCAAGAAAGTGTGGAAGACACAACAAGATAAGTTGTATAACTGAAAGGTTGTAGTTTTTTTGTGTTTCAATTGTATTCATTTTAGTAGGAATGCAAATGTGTATGTATAATTAACAAAATTATAAACGCAACATGTAAAGTGTTGGTCCCATGTTTCATGAGCTGAAATAAAATATATCAGAAATGTTCCATACGCACAAAACCTTATTTCTTTCAAATGTTGTGCACAATTTTTGTTATATCCCTGTTAGTGAACATTTCTCCTTTGCCAAGATAATCCATCCACCTGGCAGTGTCACGCCCTGACCTTAGAGACGTTTTATTTCTCTATTTGGTTAGGTCAGGGTGTGATTTGGGGTGGGCATTCTATGTTTTCTATTTCTTTGTTTTGGCCGAGTATGGTTCCCAATCAGAGGCAGCTGTCTATCGTTGTCTCTGATTGGGAATCATACTTAGGCAGCCTTTTTCCCACCTGTGTTTGTGGGTAGTTATTTTCTGTTTAGTCTCTGTTACCTGACAGAACTGGAACTGTTCGCTTTCATTTTGTTACTTTGTTTGAGTATTTTTTTGATAATAAAATAAATCATGAACACTTTTCACTCCTTCCGACAACAGGCATTACAGGCAGGTGTGGCATATCAAGAAGCTGATTAAACAGCATGATCATTACAAGGTGCACCTAGTGCTGGTAAAAATAAAAGACCACTCTAAAATGTGCAGTTTTGTCACACAACACAACAGTGTGCAATTGGCATGCTGACTGCAGGAATGTCCACCAGAGCAGCCGCCTCCAACGTTGTTTTAAATTATTTGTCAGTAGGTCCAACAGGCCTCACAACCGCAGACCACGTGTAATCACCCCTGCCCAGGACCTCCACATCTGGCTTCTTCACCTGCGGGATCATCTGAGACCAGCCACCCGGACAGCTGATGAAACTGAGGAATATTTCTGTCTGTAATAAAGCCCTTTTGTGGGGAAAAACTCATTCTGAGTGGCTGGGCCTCTTAGGCCCACTCATGGCTGCGCCCCAGCCCAGTCATGTGAAATTCATTGATATGGCGTCTATTGAATTCATTTCAATTGACTGATTTCCTTATATGAACTGTAACTCAGTAGAATCGTTGAAATTGTTGCATGTTGCGTTTATATTTTGTTAGTATACGTAATATGTATGTAGGTATGTATGTGTGTACTGTAAGTGTGTGCATACACACTGAGTGTACAAAACATTAGGAACACTTGCTCTTTCCATGACAGGTGAATCCAGGTGAAAGCAATGATCCCTTATTGATGTCACCTGTTAAATCAACTTCAATCAGTGTAGACGAAGGAGAGGATACAGGTTAAATAATAATTTTTATGGTAGTAGGTAGTAGGTGCCAGGCACACCGGTTTGAATGTGACAAGAACTGCAACGGTGCTGGGTTTCCCGTGTGTATCAAGAATGTTCCACCACACAAAGGACATCCAGCCAACTTGACACAACTGTGGGAAGCATGGGCCAGCCTCCCTGTGGAACGCTTTCAACGCCTTGTAGTCCATGCCCGACAAATTGAGGCTGTTTTGATGGCAAGAGGGGGTGCATCTCAATATTAGGAAGGTGTTTTGTACACTCAGTGTATAAGTATGATCATTATATTTGTATACAACAAATACAGTGTCTTAGAAGCCCATGTGGGAAGATGCATGACACTATAATAAATGATGCAGGGAGTTGGTATATCATTTCAACTTTAATTTGTTGGCAAGTGAAAATGTTTCAATAAAACATATTAGTCTGTCAATGTAGCAAATAAGTAGACATGGCTTGTATTCAAGACTAAATGTATTTGCTCTGGAGACCGAGGTGAGTTTACACAGCAGTATGCAGATACAGTTATGACAATGTATGACATAGATGAAACATATAGTACAAACGCCTATAACAAATACTACAGTTCTACAACTATACTGTATTATTGACTGTATGTTTGTTTTACTCCATGTGTAACTCTGTGTCGTTGTATCTGTCGAACTGCTTTGCTTTATCTTGGCCAGGTCGCAATTGTAAATGAGAACTTGTTCTCAACTTGCCTACCTGGTTAAATAAAGGTAAAATAAAATACAAAATAATAAAAAAATAAACAAAGGGAATAGTTGCATATTATATGGTGAGTTTGGGGGGTGCAGTGAGGTGTTCAGAGTCACTTTGAAACGAGAGGAGATTGTTGTTATGGACCGTTCACATCTCCGCTTGAATTGCTGGAAGGGCTCGAATGGCCCCATCAACACATGCAGGCAAAGCGGATTTGGTGTCCTGTGCCTAGCTTCTCCCCATGTACAACAAACTCCATCTGTAGGCCACCAAGCGGTACTATCTGTAAGAGAATGACAAATATGCTTTTAGACTTTCATGGGCAAGCATTGTGTACTGTCTGTATTCCTACTGTGCAGCACGATGCAGAATATTACACATCTCACAGACAGAACACACAGGTATAGTTACTCAAATACTAATATGAGTAATAAAGGCAAAATCATTCCTTTACTCTTCGTCATCGTTGTTAAAACATTTCTCCAGTTTTGTTCCTAGTCCTCCTAATGAGATGCACTGAGGCTAGGTAGGCTACAGTACATTTTTGGTATAGCAAACAAAGCTAGCTAGCTCAACTTGGCTAACTTGGCTTGCATTGGTATTGCAAGCCCTGTAATGGCCGAATCGATCATGAAATTATACTGTACTGAACAACACTGCCTCGTGTGAAAAGAGATCTTAGCTATATTGCTAGCTAGCTACCAACAGCAAAAACAACCTACTTGTTTGTCATTTGCCCTCCTGGCCTAATTGGTCTATGCTGCCACCGCCAGTTGATCTTGGAGGTCGTCTCCAGTACACCTCTATCCCTATGTGTGTCAACATTTCGATGGTCACACACACACATTCCATGGGGTCGGCAGTGGCCCTCTCTAGTAAAAACTCAAATGAATAGGGCATTATGTTACATAGTATGTTAGTGTGTATAAGAACGTCAAAAACTGTTTAGTCGTCCAGCTCTCCTTGGAAAGAAGAATAACTAAAAGCAGTAATTGTAATGATTTAGCTAGCCATCTCAGATAGACAGTGCATGGTATCATAGCTCACGTGAACCTGTAGTAACGAGTAACACCCCCGTTTTGAAAAGCCTGCCTTCAAGGGAGGGAACACAATTGGACAATGAAGTAGGACTCCTGTCAGGCTGTAGTCTTTACAAAGCCAGGGAAAATGAGTAGGAACGTCGTTGAGACAAGTCCAATGGCTCTATTGAACAAGGACAACCATATCTACATGTCTACACAAGGGCCACAATAACTGCTACAAAACATGACTCCATGAATTTTTTGATCAGACAGCAGGCTCAATCAACCAACGATGTCATTGGTTGAACTTTCCCAGCGCAATTATTATTTTTTTTTTAAACAATTATGTCTGAAACACCTCTCATCACTCATAATTAAGTAGGGAGACTGGAAAAACACCCTAAATAGTGTCTAACGGTGAAGTTTCCCTTTAACACATTGAACACACCTTCAATGACCTTGCTAACACCCATGAATTAGTGTAGTCCTGCTGCCATAGAGATGACCTACCAACTGTAAATAACTCCTACATGTCTAATGTATTGTGTATAGGCATTGAATGGGTCAGTCCAATAATTATGTTATTTTAATCTGTCTTGTAGAAATGTTACATTTCTCCCATTACTCCATCAGCCTTTACAGCCTTTAGATTTAACTAATTGTATTCGCTGTACGCTGTATTTATAGCTCAATATCATATAGGATATTGTTATTGTTATATAACTGTGCTATAACCTTATATACTGTAGATCTTTCATATCCAATGAGGTAACCATAGTACTAAAACAAAAAAGTTAAATATCGCTGATAGATAGTTTGGCTGTCTGGGCTTTTCACACCTGTTAGGGCGGCACTCGTCCATCCATCCACTGATACAGCATTTACCTTTGATCATATAGACGTTTGTCCAAAATGGCACCCTATTCTTTACATAGTGTTCTACTTTTGACCAGAGCCCATAGCACTCTGGTCAAAAATAGTGCACTATATAGGGAATGGGTTCCACTTGGGTCGCATCCTGGTGTAGCAGCCATCTGGTCAAAAACATTCATAGACGACACTGACACAATCAATGGCAAACCTCAGAGTTAAAATCTATGGATTTACTGTAGCTTTTCTATTAGGAGCTGTGTCAGTGCTGAGGTTAACAGGCTTTAGCCTTAACGGTCCACCTAGCATCAGCTCTGTCTCACTCTCCCTTTTCGATGTATGAATATTTTGTTAACATTAATATAATTGATTTTCATCAGGGGCCCTGGCAGGATGGGAGGGAATATTAGCCACAGTGGAGGCCTGCCTCCAGAGTTAATGAGGCTGCAAATAAGACTGACTCCCACAGAAATCTCCCTTGATCTGAGTGGAAGAGTCGCTGCTGGGTTTGATTTTCCTGGGGGTGATAGAAGACGAGAGGAGAGGGGGGGAGTGGTGGTTTCAACGGAGCTTGGCAAAAGTTTCTATCTGTAAGACTAGATGAGATGGTTAGTAGTTGTACGTGAGAATGTGTGTGTATGGGGCTGAGATGTGCGTAGGAAGAGGTTTATGGGGGTTGGGTTGCTCTACGTGTTTCAGTGTACTGTAGCCTATATAGAGTGTGTGTGTGTGTGTGTGTGTGTGTGTGTGTGTGTGTGTGTGTGTGCGTGTGTCTGTGTGTGTGTGTGTGTGTGTGTGTGTGCGTGTGTGATTGTGTGTGTGTGTGTGTGTGTGTAGTATGTGTCTGTACACAGAAGTAAATAATTGACATGGCTGTGAATCAGTGCCTCACAGCATGCGGAGGAAAGCTATCAGCTGCAATGATCCAGCTTAATGCCTTCTTCCTTTCTTGGACCTACTGTATAATATACTTTGGATGCGTCCCACATGGAACCCTATTCCCTATATAGTGCACTACTTTTGATCAGGGCCTGGTCAAAAGTAGTGTTCTATGTAGGAAATAGGGTGCCATTTGGGACGTGTCCTATATACGGCCCATGAAGTCAGGACAGCAATACCAAGAGCTGCATTAAACAGTTTTGCCAAAGTCTGCTTTAACAAACCGGCGTAGTAATTACTCTCCTCTTTCTCATCATTTCCCCATCTCATCCAGGCTGAAATAATATACTGTAACCCCCGTTGGGAATGTTTGGGAAGACAGCGTGCGTCTGCTGAAATTGCTGATCAGCGGGGTGCATCCACAGCCAGGCATGATATTGGACGAATGTTTGCAAGCTGATGGGGATTTTTTCTTTTTCACAGCATTTGCGTTTGCGGCTGGGAACATTCCAGTCAAAGTCGAGGTCGCAGATAGAGAATGCAATAGGTGAGGTGGAGGTGAGAGCTTGGCTATTTGTTTCTGAGCTTGTCTAATCTCATTAAGGCTTGTAAGACATGCTGGAGGAGGACAAGGAGATCTATTATGTTTCTGTGGGTGAACTCACTTGTAGGCCTACACACAATTGCTTGTGTACTCGAGGGCACTCCACTCACTCTACGCTTTGAGTGAAACTATCTGATAGCTCACTACCAACACTACAAGAACAACAAACCCTCTCTGTAGTGCACCGTTACTTAACCGTGAGGCGAGAAAATAAACCGACTGTCTACTGATGCTTTTACAATAATTTTCTGATGAGGTAAAAAAAAGTAATTGATTGATAGGCATAAATGTTTTCTGGGTCAGGGGGTAGCTTGACTGCCATGCTGCAGCTGTAAAATACCTGTTATTGACCACCATAAATAGTCATTTGCTAACAGCTATTAAGCCTGGTCAAAACCTTCAAGGCCAGTCAACAAAAATAAAGGTGTCTTCTCAATTTCTTCCGTTATAGCCAGTGACGGAGTCTCTCTGTAATTACGACTGTAAATCAAACATATTACTTTTCAGGTACCCTTGAAGGGGAATCTGCCATAGTGGACAAATTAAATATGTTTGTCATTCCTTTTTAAATACTGTGTGTGTGACATACTGTATTTCATATGAGGAATCCATATCTAGAGTGCATTGGAAGGATGTTCTTTGACAATGTGGGTTGTTTTAGAATATGGAATTCTAATGCAGCTACATTTACCTTCATGAAACAGCATGACAAAAGGAACTTGTCATAGGAACATAGGAATTTCAAATCATCCTCTAAAACGCATTACACTGGCACTAGACCACAATATGGCTGACAGGTCAAACACAAAATCTATCGATCAGTATCGACCTGACTTTGAGCAGATTGGGTACAAATCATTCCGCCTCTTGGCCACTCTGAAGCCAAAATAACATGACGTGAATGACTCCCTATTGAACAGCATACAAATGCAGTGCCACCCCTCCCACAACTCCAACCAATATGATGAGTGCTGGGGACAGCCGGGGTTTTGGGTAACCTCATTAGTAAGCTGCCACGGGCCTTTTTTCATTGTTTGTGTGACTATGGACACAAAAAGAGGTTATTAACCATTCATTTGTGGGACACTGCTTCAGTGACAGTTATGTACTGTTTTGTGTCACATGTATGTGCATGCGTGTCTGGCATGAGGACACGCTACAGTAGCTAGAGTGGGCGAAGGAAGGGCTCTAAGGAGAGGACTATGTATCTGGGGAGGGTTAACGAGCTCTGAAATATTTCTTTAATTAACACATTCATCTGAAGAATAAATGCGACTCAGACATCCCACCACAGTATGCCGAAGTGCATGGATGATGACACAGAGCTCCAATTATCAATCAGCCGTGCCAGACTTTCCACTGGAGCAAAGGATTATGGGAAAAGTTTTGATAAATTGTATTTAACCTTTGAGATTGGACGATGTCATTAACTGACACACAGAGATATTTCTTCCTTGTTTTGGTTGAATGAATTCTTATAGCCGCGATTAGAAGTGATCACACTTATGACACCAATATCAGCTCATCAAATACAGTCTGCTTGTATTTCCCTCCCTGCCTAACCCTAATGAGTCCGTGTGTAGTCTTATATACTGTAACAGTGCATTCAGAGGATATACAGTGCATTCGGAAGGTATTCACACCCCTTCCCTTTTTCCACATTTTGTTAGGTTACAGCCTTATTCTAAAATGGATTAAATACATTTTCCCTCATCAATCTAAACACAACACCCCATAATGACAAAGTGAAAAAAACATTTTTTTACAATTGTTTGCACATTTATATAAAAAAACAAACATAAATACCTTATTTACATAAGTATTCAGACCCTTTGCTATGAGAAAATTGAGCTCAGGAGCATCCTGTTTCCATTGATCATCCTTGAGATGTTCCTTGGAGTCCATCTGTGGTAAATTCAATTGATTGGACATGATTTGGAAAGGCACACACCTGTTTATATCAGATCCCACAGTTGACAGTGCATGTCAGAGATGGGAGAACCATCCAGAAGGACAACCATCTCTGCAGCACTCCACCAATCAGGCCTTTATGGTAGAGTGGCCAGACGGAAGCCACTCCTCAGTAAAAGGCACATGACAGCCTGCTTGGAGTTTGTCAAAAGGCTCCTAAAGGACTCTCAGACCATGAGAAATAAGATTCTCTGTTCTGATGAAACCAAGATTGAACCCTTTGGCCTGAATGCCAATGGTCATGTCTGGAGGAAATCTGACACCATCTCTAAGGTGAAGCATGGTGGTGGCAGCATCATACCCTGGGGAAGTTTTTCAGTGGCAGGTACTGAGAGACTAGTCAGGATCGAGGGAAAGATTAACAGAGAAAAGTACAGAGAGATCCTTGATGTAAACCTGCTCCAGAGCACTCAGGACCTCAGACTCGGGTGAAGGTTCACCTTCCAACAGGACAACAACCCTAGGCACACATTCAAGACAGCGCAGGAGTGGCTTTGGGACAAGTCTCTGAATGTCCTTGAGTGGCCGAGCCAGAGCCCGGACTTGAACCCGATCTAACATCTCTGGAGAGACCTGAAAATAGCTGTGCAGCAACGCTCTCCATCAAACCTGACAGAGCTTGACAGGATCTACAGAGAAGAATAGGAGAAACTCCCCAAACATAGGTGTGCCAAGCTTGTAGCATCATACCCAAGAAGACTCGAAGCTGTAATCGCTGCCAAAGTTGTTTCAACAAAGTACTGAGTAAAGGGTCTGAATACTTATGTAAAACATTTTCTTTTACATGTTTGATTTAAAAAGAAATCTAAACCTGTTTTTGCTTTGTCATTATGGGGTGTTGTGTGTAGATCGACGAGGGACATTTAAAAAATAGATATATTTTAGAATAAGGCTGTAACGTTACAAAATGTGGAAAAAGTCAAGGGGTCTGAATACTTTCCAAATGCACTGTACTTATCACAGTTTACAGCTTTCGCATCTCGTCATGCAACTTAATCCTCAGGGAGGAAACTATGTAGATTGTGTTAAACCAAGCTAATGCAGGGAAAGCCCCAATGGAGAACCCAAGTGAAGCAGTGCAGAAATCCCATTATGTCAACCTTTTCCTCTAGTCTGTCCATTTGGCACACAAATATCACTGGAAAGGTCCATCAATCCCAATCAGTGGAGCAATCTGTCAGGTCCAGCCAGTGACATTGTTTATGACTGCCTGGCGACTGATTATTCAATCTGATTCTAAATACATATTACCTTAATCCTTAAGATGGATGAGGTTTAGCCTTTTAATGCTCCTAAGAATGTAGTCCATGGCAGGATTTTGAGCCCCACAAAAGCACCCATATGTCCCCTACTCTCCACAATTCAATTTAATATTATGGACATGATCTGGTGCTAGAGATTAGCAGTTGACGGATTAGCATATTGTTTCTTTAGTGGCATGGCGCCACGTAGACAGACACACAGGCTTTAACAGACCGGGGTTCATATCCTATTTGAAATCATTGGAAATACTATAGCTGGGCTTGATTGAGCTTGCCTGGCTTAATGGACCAATAGAAAAGTCCCCAAACTGCAAGCCCCACCCATCTGGCAGTGGCACTCCAGGCAGGTTAGAGCGCAATGCTGAAAGTATTGGAACGATTTCAAATTCTATTTGAACCCAAGTCTGGGCTTTACAGTCCACACACTACACTGGCGTATTACAGGGAAAACAGTTGAGTCATGATCTAGATACTGTGCTTAAGCAAGGACCCTAAACATTGTGCTTGTTGCCTAGAGACTGCATTTATCCTGAAGCTAAACTCATACTGTCGTTAACCTGAGCCCATTATACATGACGTTTGACTGTGTGTGACTTTACTTACTGTAGGCATAGCAGTTACTAGAGCTTGGATTCAAACATGATGCATATTCAACCTGGACATGAACGCTCTATCTAGCCTACTGAACCTGTACTGTATACATTTGTGCTTTAGAGAAACATTTGATTATCCAACTGTGATGTACCTTGTTCTGCCTAAATCATGAGGTGTTGGTGGTTAGTTTACCATTTAATAGTTTGACATTTTAGATTTATGGTCCAAGTCTTTTCTTTAGATTAAAGGTTTAGAATGAAATGGCGATAATCGGTTTGACAGATTTGACAAATGTCAAAAAATGCAGTCAGAGGCTACCTGCCCGTGTAATCATACTGAAATATCCAACAAATGTTTACAACCAAACTCACAAAGTTGCATGTTTGAATTTTATAGGGAAGATTCATATTTATTGGTGTACAGTGATGTTAGCCTACAGCATGTTCTGCTCAGTTAAGTTCAGTTCTATGTATATGTGTGTGTCAGGAGAGTGAGGGGTTTGGGACGTATCCATCTGTGTCTTAGAAAGCAAGACGGCCTGACATGTGAAATTGTCATTGGCCATGTCCTCTTGTACCATCAAGCTTAATCACCCATCCTCACTGCAGTTATGTTTTAATGTTTCCTCCGAGGCACTGACTACACTACCGGTGACAGAGGCAAAGTGTACCGAATGTCATCGGGAGAAGGAGAAGAGGACCAAGGTGCAGCGTGGTAAGTATCCATTCATTTAATAAATACGACCACTTGAACAAAAAAGAACAAACAGTTCTGCAAGGTACAAAACAGAAAACAACTACCCACAAACACAGGTGGGAACAGGCTACCTAAGTATGGTTCTCAATCAGAGACAACGATTGACAGCTGCCTCTGATTGGGAACCATACTAGGCCAAACACATAGAAATACAACAAACAGAACAAAACATAGAATGAAAAACATAGAATGAAAAACATAGAATGCCCACCCCAACTCACGCCCTGACCAAACCAAAATAGAGACATAAAAAAGGAACTAAGGTCAGGACGTGACACAAAGAGACAAATTAAAAATGCTTTAACCACTGTGACATTACAATATTTATCCTCACATTAGAATTACAGCTTATAAAGGTTAGGAGAAAACATCTCAAATTACAAAAATGTCTCTACAGCTGAAATAAATCCAAAATACTTCCAGTACACTTCCACTCAATAAAATGTATCAATGTTATGAGCGTTATTTTTGAAGAAGGTTTTCATTTCAGTAATGAGCTGAACTGGCAGACTTGACAGCCTAGTGGCAAGACCCCCATTGGATCTTCTTTGAGTTTACCACATCCACCTTTCTTTCCCTGCTTTCCCCCACTCATTCCTTTCAACCAGGATTTTTTTCTTTACTTTTCTTTTTTTTTGTCTTGCCACAGCGACTCTGAAAGCGGCCCCGCTTCAAATCACATGCCATTTGCTTATCCCTGAGCAAATATCACTTCCATGCAGCGCGGTAATTACAATGCATTTCCATGTAAAGAGGCCGATCCCGGCAGCAGTGGGACGTGGCAGCGTGCGTCTGTGCACAGTGATAGGCACCCTCATCAAAAGGATAAATGTCACATTTATTGCAGAGCAGCAGAGCCAACTGATCCTGGCCAGTTTAGCCATCCATAGAGAGGAGCTGGAGTCTATACCTGAGGGCTAAAGGTGGGGGTGGTGTGTGTACTGTATGTGTGTGTATGCAGGGGGAAGCGAAGGGGGTTCGGGGGTTATATGCCACCCCCAATTAATCAATTTATTAACATTTATAGCTGGCAGGAGAGGACAAGCCCCAATCCCCCAAAGAGCCCCAGCAACCTCCCTCCTCCCCCAGCCCCCTGTGGCAATGTTGAATTCATCCTATGAAATCTCAGTAAATACAGATTGAGTCTGATGGTGTACTGTATGCTGTGGGTTTGTTGAGCTCTAATGAAGTGCAGTTAACTACATTTCTTCTGCTGTTTTGGTGTTGTTGCCATTTGCCATGCAGTAGAAACAGGAGAGGCCGGTGGAGGGAGAAAGGGGAGAATGGAGCTCCCTTGTAAATTTGAGAAATTAGAAATAATGAAACACATTTTAATTACTCCCTATAACACTATAGAAGTAGAAGTGACTTTGGAGAAGTACTGTATGCACGTAGTACATGGCCACCCCCAACTAACTCTTTGTTTACAACTCAGATGTTCTGATTGTTGTCAATGGAAGATTTTGCCTAATACTCAATCGTCAATGAAAGGACCAATGATCCTTGCAAGTTCTTAAACTGAATTGCTGCTGAACAGTAGCAGCCATTATTAATTGTGGCACAGAACACATACGCCTACTGTACATTAGGCTGAGTACCAAACTTCTCCCTGAATACATCTTCTTCAGTTGCGTTCAAATAATGAAGCTGTCAAAATGGTTAATACCTAACCTCCTGAAAAGCTTATCAGGCTGAGCCTGAAGTATACGATGCCATAGATATACTCTGTTGAGTCACCGGACACTAAAATGGAACCCGACCAATTCCTGCTGCACACCTTGCTCGTTACTGCGTCTAATTCAGATAGCCACGAAACATCAGTTGTGACATCCCATCCTTCCTCTCCTTCTGACCACTTCTCCTCCTCTCCTCCTCCCAGGGCCTGTAGGTTATTCTGAATTGGAACCACTGTCCCTCTCCACCTCATATCCTCTTCTCTTCATCTTCTCCTTTCATCCAGGGCCTGTGCATGTTATTCTAACCCAGCCCTCCCTCCATTTCAGGTGTCTCTGTTATTTTCAATGTGTGTCTTAGTCAGGTGTGCATAATTGGCCCGGCATTCATCTCTAAGCTGATTTGGTAGCAGGGTGGTGGGATGGTGGCAGCGGCTAGTGGCTAAGCTGTGGGGCGTGGAGCAGAGAGGGAGAGATAAGGAAGCAGCCTGCTCTGATCCATCCACTCCCAGGGTGCATCCCAAATGGCACCCTCTTCCCTTTTATAGTGCAATACTTTTGAACAGGGTTCATAGGGCTCTGGTAAAAAGTAGCGCACTATGTAGGGAATAGGGTGCCAATTGGAACACAGACACAGTCTACGGATGACTCATCCTGTTGGAAAATAAAATGTTCTGCTTGCGATGGGAGGCTGAGAGAGAGGAGAGAAAATGAACGCTAGCCATTAAAAGAGCAGCAATCCCTCCCTGACTGGATGTCTGTCTGGTGTGTGTTTAGTATTAGACATTGACTCTGCGCCAAATATGTGCCCAAGAGAAATTGTATTACTGCTGCCTGTCATATTCATTGAAAGAGAGTGATAGGCTGACCTGAGACGGTCAGCCTAGGGACAGGGTATCTTTGATTTGATGTCTCTGAACCTAACCTCCTCTCCTATATGTTTGCCCAGGCAGAAGACATTAAGCACATAACCACCAAATATCTCCCCGTTTGATAAACCGCCTCATTGTCAATCACATGTTGCTATGGAGGGCATGACTGCTCATAATAGGAGGTCAAAATCTCCCTGTGCCTCTCTGTATTAAATAATGGATAAGAGGTGGGGGCCCATGTGTGATGGCACAGCCAACCGCGTCTCAATAATGCATTAAGATCACCACATCCATCCAATCCACTGGGACTGGATTAACATGGCGTCTATTTGATTTCATTGCTGTATGTGGCGACGATCAAGGTTTACCTACAGCTGCATCGCTGATAGCTGTTAACCAGGGGTGTTTCTAGGATTTTAAGACATTCAGGGCTTAGCCAAAAGCCAGTACGGGGACCGGGGGCATCCCCCCCCGTAAAAAAATAAGGAATTTCAACAACTAAGAGCAAGAATTTGGTGCACTTTGAGATGAACATTGAAAGATTAGAACATTGAGAAATTAGATATTTTTCAGGTACTGTCACGACTTCCGCTTAAGTCGGCTCCTCTCCTTGTTCGGGCGGCATTCGGCGATCGACGTCACCGGCTTTCTAGCCATCGCCGCTCCATTTTTCATATGTCCATTTGTTTTGTCTTGTTCCATACACACCTGGTTTTTATTCCCCAATATATCTACATGCATTTAGTCCTCTGTTCCCCATCATGTCTTTGTGTGTAATTGTTCATTTTTTATGTTGTATGTTCACGTGCGATACTTTTGTAGTTTATGTTCCGTGTTTTGGGGCACTTATGTCTTTTTTTTGTGCCTATTGTTGAATGGAATAAAAGTGTGCATGTTTGCTCTACTCTGCTCTCCTGCACCTGATTTCGCCTCCCTTACACCGCCATAACAGAATTACATACCCAACGATGGAGTCAGCAGAAGCAGATACCCCGGTTAGAGGAGTCGAGGAGCGTGTCCAGGAACATTCAGCTATGTTAAATCATCTTGGTGCCATGATGGATTGCGTTGTCCAGACTATGGACCGCTGGGAGAGACAGGAGGTCTCCCCAGTGCCTCGATCTAGCGCAACCGGGGTTCCCTCTACCCGTTCCGTCTGGAACCAGTCCCAGTGGGATACGCCTCTCCATTCCCAGGGAGTATGATGGGACGGCAGCACAGTGCCAGGTATTCCTATTACAACTGAACCTCCACCTGGCCACTGTGCACCCAGCTCCCTCGGGAAGGGAGAGAGTTTCTGCCCCCGTCTCATGCCTCTCAGGAAGATTCAAAGGGGGTGACACTCTAGACCCAAACTGTTATAGACCTATATCCATCCTGCCCTGCCTTTCTTCGAAAGCCAAGTTAATAAACAGATCACTGACCATTTCGAATCCCACCATACCTTCTCCGCTGTGTAATCGATTTCGAAGCTGAAGCTGGAGACTTATATTTCCTTCACTAACTTTAAACTCAGCTATCTGAGCAGCTAACCGATCGCTGCAGCTGTTCATAGCCCATCTGTAAATAGCCCACCCAATCTACCTACCTCATCCCCATATTGTTTTTATTTACTTTTCTGCTTTTTTGCACATCACCATCTGCTCATCTACCACTCCAGTGTTAATTTGCTAAATTGTAATTACTTTGCTACTATGGCCTATTTATTGCCTTACCTCCTCACACCATTTGCACACACTGTATATAGACTTTCTTTTTCCCCCTATTGTGTTATTGACTGGACGCTTGTTTATTCCATGTGTAACTCTGTTTTGTTGTTTGTGTCGCACTCCTTTGCTTTATCTTGGCCAGGTCGCAGTTGAAAAGGAGAACTTGCTCTCAATTAGCTTACCTGGTTAAATAAAGGTGAAAAAAAAGAAAAAAAAGTTAATTAGAGTTGCCAGCCTCAGAAATTTCAGCCCAAATAAATGCTTCACAGAGTTCAAGTAACAGATACATCTCCAATCAAACTGTTCAGAGGAGACTGCATGAATCAGGCATTCATGGTCGAATTACTGCAAAGAAACCACTACTAAAGGACACCAATAAGAAGAAGAGACTTGCTTGGGCCAGGAAACACAAGCAATGGACATTAGACCGGTGGAAATCTGAGATTTTTGGTTCCAACCACTATGTCTTTGTGAGATGCACAGTAGGTGTGTGGTTCCCACCGTGAAGCATGGAGGAGGAGGAGGTGTGATGAATATAAACACTTTTCCTAATATCATGACTTATATCAACATCCTTAGCTTGCAGATTCACTAAAAAAACTGTTAAATAACTCGCTTATTTATTCATTTTTTATTTTTTATTAAGCCTTTATTTAACTAGGCAAGTCAGTTAAGAACAAATTCTTATTTACAAAGACGGCCTACACCGGCCAAACCTGGACGACATTGGGCCAATTCGACTCCCAATGCTGAGCGCCAATGCTAGCTTATTAGAATTAGCCAACCCTTATGCTAAGGGGGATAAGCTGCTTAGCTACCACCAACACTGCACAAACCTGTGGCTAACTTTGCTTCCGCTGCACTTTGACTATATGGCTGTTCTGCCCTCTCCACCTCATTCACTGCTGCCTGCTCCTGCTCATACTGCTCGATTCTTTTTGCCTCTCTTTCGGAAGAAGTTCTGAATATCCCTATTTTCTCTGTGTTATTCTGCATTTTGCTGAGTGATGACATTGACATCTAACCAGTGCTGTAGGGGTGGGGGACGGGTCAAGGGACCACTGCCCTGTGAAATCTCGACCAATCACAGCAGGCACGCATCACTCCAAGGATTCTTGCAGTGCCTGCTACTGCCTTGTGCAGTATATTGTATTGTTTATTTTTGTCCCAAAAAATTGTCAGTAAAACCTTTTTTTATACTGCATAGTGCAAGTGATGCATGATTACGGAAACCGAATTGCTGTCCTAGTGATGCCATGCTGTCCTAACCACCAGGGTCATCAACAGAGGACAATTCATACTGCCAATGGTCATGCAGAATGTCGATTAAATACTGTTCTTCTCACCTTGTATTTTACATTATTTCCACATATTACAGCAGAATTACAGTATACAAGTATACAACTATAGGCCCTACACTTTTTGGGAGCATCTACAAAGTGATCCACCCTCAACTTTGAATCCGGCACTGTTGAAAGCTTTAGCGGTGATAATGAATTATTCTGAAGCTAAACTGCGTTAATATATAATACAACAAAGAAGCCTAAGCGCCACCGTCCTCCTGTCATCTGCACCTAGTTTCCTTTGAAAACGGTATTATTTCAGGAAAGCGGAGAGAGGAGAGCCAATGTGTTGTCTACTGTCTGCAGCACATGGCATTTGAGTCCAAGTAACAGAGAGAGGAGAGACAGAGGGAAGTGTTTTTTCAACTCCTGTTTTTCAAAGTTCTCCCTCTCTGTCTGTGTGTCGTCGAATCCTCTGGCAGCCTCCCAATCTTTCATCCTGATTTCAGATGTCACATTCACGCAGCACTTTGAATCCAAGTGTGTCCCAGACTTCAGCACTTCACTGTTCTCATTCCAACACTTAATTGGGATGCCTTCGCAACAATGGGCCTGCCTCTCCTTCCTGTGCCTTTCTCCAAAGTGAATATCTTTGCCAACTTTAAAAAAACAAAGTGAACTCCAATCTCCATCTCCATCCATATGAAGGTGCTTCCAAACAATCGGAAATCTTTTTTTTTTTTAAATGTTATGATCAAAAGTTGACTTCTCAAGAAGGCCATGAATATGGACAGTACATCAAAACGACAAGGCCCTTTTGTTCCACTACTGTAGAAGCTAAAATGAGTAAGTCACATCCAACTTACAGTATGTCAACTTCATCTTTAGTCATTCAAGAATGGTAGGAGACAACAATGCTGTCACAAACCTCTGACAGTTAAAAGCCTTTTTGGTGGAACTGCCTCAGGTTCAAAATACTGTAGCCACTACACCTGACCAGTGAAATATACAGGTGCTTCCTGTTTCCTTCATGTAATCAAAAAAGCTATTATTATGGGAATATTTCACATGTTGTCCATTATCTTTGTTAACTATATAATTTCAGCGTTTTAATCCTTGAGCAACATCAAAATACTGGTTTTGCAATGATTGTAAATAGACAAAGTGTTAAGTGTTATTCTTGTCTATATATTAAATGTAGTGTTAAATCGTACTAGGAGTGAATCCGATAACCACATTTTTATTTCAGTTTGTGTTTTATCTTAGTAAAAACAACTTTTCAGCGCAATTATCATCCCTGGCTCTATCACACGGTATACACTCCAATAAGAATGTCTCCTTTACCAACAGTAGCTACAACCCTGTGGAGATTTCAAAAAAGGGAGGAAAAAAAGCAAAAGAATACTGCTTTACTAATTTATCCCTGAGAAACTTTGCCAATCCTCCCCTCTAATGAGTGAGCGGGGCCCAAATGACTGTGCCTCCCTGTAGCCCCTTTATCAGCCTAAATTTGACACCCTACAGCGTTCCATCTCCCGCTCCACACTCCCCGCTCATGGGACTGCATTATTCATGAGGTATCAAGGCAAGCAGACCTCAGTGCCACTGATGCTCGCTATCATTGAGCCTCGCGCCATGCACAAAATATAACCACCGCACAGGGAAAAAAAATACTAGAAGAACAACAAAAAAACCTCGGTCTCCATCACATATCGTGCCAGCAAATTAAAACAGACTCCATGGCTGAGACAAAAGACAGAATAATGGTGCTCCCTCCCTCCACAAAGGGGCCTGAGAACAGCATGGGAAGGGAAACGATCAAATTACTCTCCATCAGAGAGCTGTGACACCGTGTGGTCACCGGAAAGCTTACTTTTGCCCATCAAAAACCAACAGTCCAAACGTGGCATCTGTTTATTACAATAACAACGTGAGTTATTTCAAATCAGGGAATTTGACCGGGAACTCTTCCATGAAGTCGACCCTGTCCTCGTCGTAATTCCTTGTGCGTTGCATTTGAGTTACGACCTTGCTCTGTCTTTGGAGTTGATGTGCCTGTTGTTTTAGCTTTAATATTCAGAGTGTGTATGTGTATATGTGTGAGTGTGTGCGCCGGTGTGCGTTCGTGAGCGTGTGTGTGCGCCGGGTGTGTGTGTGTGTGGAGACTACAAGCGCTAAGGGCTAACAGTAAAATAATAAGACAGGGGGGCGAGGAGGGAAGCGAGCATGTTTATTCGAAACCCTGCCTGAGGTAGAGTGCTGGTCACCTGCTGTGCTGCTAGGTCCTCTGCGAGGCCTCAAATCTCAGCCTGTTTAAAAAGGGAAAACCAAATAAACTACTGATGAGGGAAATGTGGCCTCGGAACCGTGCATTGGGAAGGGGGCGGGAGGCACAGTGTTCCGTCAATCATTAACCATCTAAACCAAACAGAGTGTCTTTGATATGGAGAGCTATCGGTATCAGTGACCGGCAGTGTATGACAACATATTACATCATTGAGGTCCATTGGCATCTTCCCTCTCTATAACTACCAAGTACTGTGTTTCTCTCCCTCACATGCCAAAGAGGTACAATACAGTAGATCTACCGCTCTCTCAAGGGAAAGTACAACTTTGATGCCTGATTAAATTACCCAATGTGTATGATACAAGAGAGGAAGCTTGGACCAAAGACAGCAAGTCACCATTCAAAGCAACAAACCTTTTGGTCATTAGTTACATTTGTAGGTTTATTAAAAATGCAGGCATAAGTTTCCCCCTGTGTATATTATCAGTGTATGTGTGAGGTGCATAGCTGTTTTTGAATGTGTGATCATGTATAATATCCATAATGAAGTGTGTGTGTGTGAGCCTGTTATTTATACACCATATGAGTCACACTTATGAAACAGATGTGGGGCCTGTAAATTCTCCCACTGTCGCTTTTGCTCCCCTGTTGCCGTTGCCATGGTGTCACGGTTGGCTTTTCTCCCCAATTTGAGGAGTGTCTTCTGAAGCATCGCCGCGGCGACGACTGAAGCTCTGGACCGAGGATCAGTCAGCCAGAAACAGGAGAACAGACAGAATCAAGATGGCAGGGTTCCAGCGTAGAATTTTCTCTTCAAAAAACGCCCCTACCCTCTTCCCCTATCCCCGTCTGGCCCCTTCCCACCCCCTCTCCCCTCCCTCCCTACCTCCCTCCCTCCCTCCTATCCCCATCCCTCAAGCCAAACACAGAGAACAAGGGGGATTTGGAGAGGAATTGGGGCAGATAGATTGTGAAAACCCTGACAGCTGGAGCTAACCCTGGGTGGTTCCATGTTGTTAATCTATGCAGTGTCTTTCTCTTTTAATTATTCTCAATTTCTACCATATCAGCAAAAGGGATTGTTGAGATATTGAATGCAGGGAGAAAACCTGGAGCACTGTTATTGGACAAGCTCCCACTACAGACGTGGCCAATATCTACAACAACTTTTGTTTCCAGCATGGATGTAGGAAGCCTGCTGTGTTCTGTTCTGCCTCGCTCCGTCCTAGACCTCAGTTTGGATACAGACCACTATAGAAACATTTGTATGATGAGTTGTTGTTCTTTATTTCCCCGTTGAATATAATGCAAATTATTCATAAAAATGATGGAGAAAAATAAAAAGATAACGCCAAAAATGAGTAAATAGTATGATACTCCAGAACTATACTCTTAGATAAAAAGGTGCTATCTAGAACCTAAAAGGGTTCTTCGGCTGTACTCATGGGAGAACCCTTTGAAGAATCCTTGTTAGTTCCAGGTAGAACCCTTCCAGGTAGAACCCCAAGTAGAACCGTTTATGGTTCCATGTAGAACCCTTTCCACAGAGGGTTCTACATGGAACCCAAAATGATTATAATTGGAATAAAAAAGGATTTTACCTGGGACCTTCTCCGAGGGGGACAGCTCAAGAACCCTTTTAGGTTTTAGATTGTACCATGGTGTGTCAGAGTTTTGGTTGATTAATTAATAACGCCAAATTATCCCCTAAACATTTATCAGTCAATTAATCAAAGGCTGTCATATTGCACACAAAACCCCCCAAAGTGTCATCAATGTGTGCGAGAGGAAATGAAGTATTTTTGCCAAGCTAAGGCAAATGACACAATTGATGGATGTTTCAAAAAACCTTATGCAACAGCCATCCATTGATACCTAACAGAAGTGGCACGCTCACATGACAAACGACAACATTATGTAGATGTGCAGAAGTTGTTGAGCTGAGTGGATTTGTGCTGGTGGTACTCCCCATTTTTCTACGCCCAATTGATTATTGGTTTATTTCAAACAGTTACCTGCCATGGACGTTTTGGAGAGGACACTGTGGCTGTAAAGATACGCAGTGGATTTCATGCATGTTGTATTACATCATTCAGCTGTAGCCTATTGATAGGTCGCTCTTACTCACCTCCATCAATGTCAAATGGGAGATCTGTGGGATAACTGCTGTATATCAATAATGGCAGAATAGTTACACAAACCCATTACTTTTGCTTCACTTCTGCTGCTCAAAGTAGAACTGGAGCAACAGCGCTCCTCACTCTCACAGTGCAGTCATAAAATATAAGCTCACTAGCTGGCAAGCACCAAGATCACAATCATATAGTTTCAATCAGTGTTTTGACTGTTTGCTACTGATCTATACACTATCTATAAACAAATAACTAAGAATATATACAATGTATTACTCTCGGAACCCATAACTGAATCTTGTGCAAGCTAGCTATGTGAATAGCTGTTATGAGAAACTATGCGTAAACCCTTTATGAACCCTTTATGAGGGGTATCTTAATGTAAATTGTTACCCATCTTCCTACTACAACTCTGAACCTGAATCACATGTCCATCCCCAGCCAATCAAACTCAGATCCAGTTCTAGACACAGGTCCAAAGTGAAAGCCAATCAACCCCAGATCCAGTCCTAGACACAGGTCCAAAGTCAAAGCCAATCAAACCCAGATCCAGTTCTAGACACAGGTCCAAAGTCAAAGCCAAGCGACCCCAGATCCAGTTCTAGACACAGGTCCAAAGTCATCATCAGGGCCAGAGGGTCTCTGCAGAATCACAATAAATGATACCATCTCCCCATGTACAACAAAGGGTAGACACAGTAGATGAAGAGAGGAAGGTGAAATGAAAGAGTTCTTGAAGTGAAATTCTGTTAATCCACTCTCAGCTCGGGGTCCCTCTGACCCTAACATAGCTGAGGTGTCAGAAACGTGAGAGGTGACTGGCCCCAGGCCTGTAAAAGCATCCCTCTCACCGACCTGACCCCCAGATTACGGAATTTGGCGAAGGGGGGCCAGTGATGGTGAGAGTTTAAGTGAAGGTGGGGAGGGGCGGGGGGGGGGGGGGAGAAGGGGTGTGGAAGAGGGGTACATCCCCCATCTAATCTGCTCTGCCCCGCAGGCCAGGCCCCTACAGCCTCAAACCTCTGTGGACGGGGGTTTGAGGGTGGAATGTTGGAGACCGGGTTGGGAAGTAGCGGGGAGTAGATGGCTGGGTGTAGGGGGTAGAAATCGAGGCCACTGCTCCATTACCGGGGCCCCAGACCCAGGGCAGATGTGACCCCAGCTCAGCAGAAGTGTCAGGGGTGAGAGAAGATTCCATTAACCTTGTGTTGCCACGTCCTTGGAGGAATGGCAGTGGACACAATGTCAACCTCACAGAGAGCTAGTTGTGTACAAAACACAACGATATATACACAGGGAACCCTGCTGCTGCAATCCTATTAGAGTATTATCACCACAAGATATACTGGTGACTGTGGTGACAGAGCATAGCACCCCTGCGATGTGGCATCTTGTTGACATGGGCTCATCTGACCACAGAGCCCTTTTCATGACTGCCTCCATCCCAATACCAACACTGTGTAAAATGAGACTGATATCCTTCCGGAATCTGAAATCTATCACCCCCAGCTCAATTGCAGTAGCATTATCTGATGTGCAATTTATTTGATCCAAAATCAAGGATATCATCTGCACTGTTCAAACTACCCCTTGTTTGGGACATGCCCCATTGCTTTATATTGAGCCTCCCAGCTGCAGTTTTAACAAATTCTCATTGACAGCCCCAACATATGTCTCTGAAATTGTCAAAAATATGAAGTCAACTACTTGCCCCTTGAACCCTATTCCCTCTGTACTCATAAAATCAAGCCTCACTCTTCTCAGTCCAACTACAGTATAACCAAAATCCTAAATGACTTAATTCAGGCACTGTGCCTAATTCTCTGAAAACTGCCTCCCTTATACAAACTGTGAAAAAACCTGGAATGGGGGTTTCCCGTGTGGCGCAGCGGTCTAAGGCACTGCAGTGCTTGAGGCGTCACTACAGATCCTGGTTCGATCCTGGTCTGTATCGCAACCGGGAGACCAATGAGGCGACGCACAATTGGCCCAGCTTCGTCTGGGTTAAGGGAGGGTTTGGCTGGCCAGGATGTCCTTGTCCCATCGCGCTCTAGCGACTCCTGTGGTGGGCATGCACGCTGACACGGTCGCCAGTTGTACGGTGTTTCCTCCAACACATTGGTGCGGCTGGCTTCTGGGTTAAGCAAGCAGTGTGTCAAGAAGCAGTGCGGCTTGGCATGGTTTTGTTTCTGAGGACGCAGGAATCTCGACCTTCGCCTCTACCAAGTCCGTAGGGGAGTTGCAGTGATGGGACAGGACTGTAACTACTAATTGGATATCAGCAGATTTAAGAACTTGCTTAGATTTTCTAGCACAGCACTCCAGTGGATTAGCTCCTATCTGACTAACAGACAATAATTTGTGTCACTCTTGGCAATTATATATCCAACCCAACCACAGTCACTCAAGGGGTCCCACAGGGCTCTGTTCTGGGGCCCCTCCTGTTCTCTATATACAGTACATGTTGCTGTAATGGAGGAAGGAGTCAGACGCAGGAGACAGAGAGTTCAGAGTAGCACTACTTCTTTATTCACCAACCATGTGAAAACAGACGGCACTCAAAACAAATGCCCCAAAACACAGGGGAACTAAACAGTCCCAAAAATAACTGACGTACACGAACAATCGTGACTTACAGGCGTGTACATGAGTACACATAAAACAATCCCGCACAATCCCGCACACCCAGCAGGCTGACTAATAAAGCCCAACTAATAAACCTAATTAACAACAGGTGTAACTAATAAACAGACAAGGAGGAGAGGAAAAGATCAGTGGCAGCTAGTAGGCTGGTGACGACGACCGCCGAGCGCCACCCGAACGGGAAGGGGAGCCACCTTCGGTAGGAGTCGTGAAAGTTGCCACTTGGTATAGTAATCTGAAGATTTTAACTAAACTTCATTTTTGATGCTGATGACACATAAATATGCGTGAGGACAAAAGGGGACACTGAGACTGTAACAACCAAACTAACAGACTGTCTAGATGTAATCAAGAGACGAATGCAGTTAAACATCCTCAAACGTCCAAAGCATTTCAGCAAAACAGAGCTTGTACTCAGAGTGCAAGATGATCACATTCTCCCTTTCTCTGGATGATGACCACCACAGCTTCCCCCACCACCAGAAGCCTCTGTGTAATGTTTTACTCTAGCCTCTCATTTTAAGCACACATCCGCAACATCAAAAAAATGTCACTTTTACACCTGTGTAATATCGCTCAAGTCAGGTCGTTCTCGTCCACTGCGGATGCTGAGAAGTTTGTGCATGCTCTGGTAACATCTCGGCATGACTACTGTAATATACTGCTGACAGGAATGCCAGTAAGTCTCATGTCCAACTCAAGATGATCCAGAACGCAGCTGCCAGGATGCTCTCATAAGCTACACAAAACACTCATATCACCCCTGTTTAATTAACCTCCCTTGGCTTCCTGTTCAATACAGGATACAATGTAAGATTATGCTGATCAACTTTAAGGCCCTCAAGGGTGATGCACCTAAATACACATGCCAACTTCTAGAGAACTATTCCCCAGCACGCGCACTACAATCATCAGACTTTAACAGCCTGGTCAAACCAGCCACAAACCTGTGCAGCATGGGTGACAGGGCCTTCAGACATATGGCCCCACAGCTCTGGAATGCTCTACCAGCAAGTCAAATCAAATCAAACTGTATTTGTTACATGCACCAATACAACAAGTGTAGACCTTACCATGACACTCTTACAATGTATAGTCCGGTGGCCATTTTATTAATTGTTCAGCAGTCTTATGGCTTGCTGTTAAGGAACCTTTTGGTCCTAGACATGGAGCTCGGTACCGCTTGCCGTGTGGTAGCAGAGAAAACAGTCTATGACTTGGGGGACTAGAGTCTCTGACAATTTTATGGGCTTTCCTCTGACACTGCCTATTATATATAGTGGGGAGAACAAGTATTTGAAACACTGCCAATTTTGAAGGTTTTCCTATTTACAGAGCATGTAGAGGTCTGTAATTTTTATCATAGGTACACTTCAACTGTGAGAGATGGAATCTAAAACAAAAATCCAGAAAATCACATTGTATGATTTTTAAGTAATTCATTTGCATTTTATTGCATGACATAAGTATTTGATACATCAGAAAAGCAGAACTTATTATTTGGTACAGAAATCTTTGTTTTCAATTACAGAGATCATACGTTTCCTGTAGTTCTTGACCAGGTTTGCACACACTGCAGCAGGGATTTTGGCCCACTCCTCCATACAGACCTTCTCCAGATCCTTCACGTTTCGGGGCAGTCGCTGGGCAATACGGACTTTCAGCTCCCTCCAAAGATTTTCTATTGGGTTCAGGTCTGGAGACTGGCTAGGCCACTCCAGGACCTTGAGATGCTTCTTACGGAGCCACTCCTTAGTTGCCCTGGCTGTGTGTTTCGGGTCATTGTCATGCTGGAAGACCCAGCCATGACCCATCTTCAATGCTCTTACTGAGGGAAGGAGGTTGTTGGCCAAGATCTCGCAATACATGGCCCCATCCATCCTCCCCTCAATACGGTGCAGTCGTCCTGTCCCCTTTGCAGAAAAGCATCCCCAAAGAATGATGTTTCCACCTCCATGCTTCACAGTTGGGATGGTGTTCTTGGGGTTGTACTCATCCTTCTTCTTCCTCCAAACACGGCGAGTGGGGTTTAGACCAAAAAGCTATATTTTTGTCTCATCAGACCACATGACCTTCTCCCATTCCTCCTCTGGATCATCCAGATGGTCATTGGCAAACTTCAGATGGGCCTGGACATGCACTGGCTTGAGCAGGGGGACCTTGCGTGCGCTGCAGGATTTTAATCCATGACGGCGTAGTGTGTTACTAATGGTTTTCTTTGAGACTGTGGTCCCAGCTCTCTTCCGGTCATTGACCAGGTCCCGCCGTCTAGTTCTGGGCTGATCCCTCACCTTCCTCATGATCATTGATGCCCCACGAGGTGAGATCTTGCATGGAGCCCCAGACCGAGGGTGATTCACCGTCATCTTGAACTTCTTCTATTATCTTATAATTGCGCCAACAGTTGTTGCCTTCTCACCAAGCTGCTTGCCTATTGCCATGTAGCCCATCCCAGCCTTGTGCAGGTCTACAATTTTATCCCTGATGTCCTTACACAGCTCTCTGGTCTTGGCCATTGTGAAGAGGTTGGAGTCTGTTTGATTGCGTGTGTGGACAGGTGTCTTTTATACAGGTAACGAGTTCAAACAGGTGCAGTTAATACAGGTAATGAGTGGAGAACAGGAGGGCTTCTTAAAGAAAAACTAACAGGTCTGTGAGAGCCAGAATTCTTACTGGTTGGTAGGTGTTCAAATACTTACGTCATGCAATAAAATGCAAATTAATTACTAAAAAAATCATACAATGTGATTTTCTGGATTTTTGTTTTAGATTCCGTCTCCCACAGTTGAAGTGTACCTATGATAAAAAATTACAGACCTCTACATGCTTTGTAAGTTGGAAATCCTGAAAAATCGGCAGTGTATCAAACACTTGTTCTCTCCACTGTATGTCCTGGATTGTAGGAAGCTTGGCCCCAGTGATGTACTGGGCCATATTCACTACCCTCTGTAGAGCCTTACGGTCTGATGCCAAGCTGTTGTCATACCAGTGATGCAGTGATGCAACCGGTCAGGATGCTCTTGATGGTGCAGCTGTAGAACTTTTTGTTGATCTGAGGACCCATGCCAAATATTTTCAGTCTCCTGAGGGGGAAAAGGTTTTGTTGTGCCCTCTTCACGACAGTCTTAGTGTGTTTGGACCATAATAGATCGTTGGTGATGTGGAAACCAAGGAACTTGAAACTCTCGACCCGCTCCACTACAACCCGTTGATAAGGATTGGTGTCCTGCTAGCGGGACACCTTCCTGTGAAACTGGAGGGCGCACAATTCAAATAAATAATCATAAATATTATTTTAAACATAATGCGCCCATAAGTGTCTTATATCGGCTGAAAGCTTAAATTCTTGTTAATTAATCTAACTACACTGTCCGATTTACAGTAGCTGTTACAGTGAAAACATGCCATGCAATTGTTTGAGGACGGCGCCGCACATCAAAATATTTTTCAACGGCACAGATTTCATACATTCACATATAACTATTAAATATTCACTTACTTTTTGAAAATCTTCCTCTGGTTTGCCATCCAAAGGGTCCCAGCTATAACATGTAGTGTCATTTTGTTAAATAAAATCCTTCTTTATATCCCAAAAAGTCAGTTTAGTTGGCGCCATCGATATGAGTAATCCACTCGTTCAACTTGCAGAGAAAGGAATCCAAAACTCTACCCCTAAACTTTGTTTCAACAAGTCAAAATAAGTTTCTATTTACTCCTCAGATACACTAAAATATAATCAAATTATAATATTTATCTCGGAAAGTAGTATGTTCAATAGGAAACCGATTTTAGCAGGTGCGTAGTGTCTTCATGGTGCACGCAAACACGAATTTCCAATTTCCAAGCCAAAGGAATTGCATCCAGGGAGCTAATTCAAAATGACCTTTCCCTTGGATTTCTAAGAGGATGCTCTCTCAAAAAAATATTTTTTTGTGTCATATTCCCCTACATTATTTTAACATTTCTACAAACTTCAAAGTATTTTCTTTCCAATGGTACCAATGATATGCACATCCTGGCTTCAGGGCCTGAGCTACAGGTAATTTACTTTGGGCACGTCATTCAAGCAGGAAGTGGAGAAAAAAGGGGCCTAGCCCTAAGAAGTTTTTATGGGGGCCTATTTGGCCCACTTTGTCCTGTAGTCCACGACCAGCTCCTTTGTCTTGCTCACATTGAGGGGGAGGTTGTTGTCCTGGCACCACACAGCCAGTTCCCTGATTTTCACCCTATAGGCTGTCCCATCATTGTCGGTGATCAGACCTACCACTGTTGTGTCATCAGCAAACTTAATGATGGTGTTGGAATCGTGTTTGGCCACGCAGTTGTGGGTGAACAGGGAGTACAGGAGGAGCCTAAGTACACACCCCTGAGGGGCCCCAGTGTTGAGGATCAGTGTGGCAGACCCTTACCACCTGAGGGCGGCCCATCAGGAAGTCCAGGATCCAGTTGCAGAGGGAGGTGTTTAGTCCCAGAGTCATGAGCTTAGTGATGAGCTTCGTTGGCACTATGGTGTTGAACACTGAGCTGTAGTCAATGAACAGCATTCTCACATAGGTGTTCCTTTTGTTCAGGTGGGAAAGGGCAGTCTGGAGTGCGATTAGGCAGCATACATTTCCTTGTTTAAAACATCTGAAGTCTTGCCTATTTAAGTTAAATTTGAATGTTTGATCGCTGTATTATTTTGTATTAGTAGGTATGAGGTATTGAGGTATTGTAATTGTTTTTTCTACTTTTTGATGTATTTTTTCTGAATTTAGTTTGTATTTTGGTTTCATACTTTATGCGCATTGAGCGTGGGAAATGTGCTTTCCAAATTAAATATGATTATTCTTATTTTTATAGTCTACAGTGGGGGACTGTGGGAGAGAGTCACCACAAGAGAGGATAGACATAAATAACACACCATCAACGTTGATCAGTGATCACGGAGCAGACAGACGTCTAGAGAGGTTTTAGGTCAGCTGGATTGGGAGCCAGATTAGGCTTTTAGCACTTATATTATTATATTCCGTGTCATGAAATACTGGTAAAAGCCTCATGGACATGCCATTCCTTTATGTTTTTTTATTTACACTCTATACTAATTTGAAGAATTTTTGACTCACACCGAAGCCGTTACAAAAACAAATATGACTCCACAAACAAAAGCAATCTGTCATGAGAAGAAAAAAAGTTGGAATGCTAATACAAACATAAAAGCATTTCATCCAACTTGAATCACAAAGGAATATTAATGGTTGTGTGTTGCTTTTCAGCAGCCAAACTAAATAATATATTTTGCTACTTCCGATTTAGACAACAGTGAAAGCCTTCCAGTGAATAAAAACGCCTGGGTGTCATTGCTCTTTGAAAGACGATATTCTTAAGTTATTATATTTCTCTTACCTTAAATCATTTATGAAAATGCCATGAATGCTTTAGCTCAGGTTAGAGTATCTACCTGCCACAAGAAAATAAAAACAATAAAAATAACATAACTATATAGGAACTGCAGGTGCAACATTGTAAAACTCGGTCTGCTGATGCAAAGGCTAATTCATGTTCATTAAAATTAAACTCATTTCTGAATCTTGAGGAAAGGCTGTGCTTTTCCTTTTGATAAAGATAAGTAGACATTTCATTTGACACTAGTGTGCAATATTCTGTATGGTAGAAATGTGACTGACTCCTGCATAACAAAAACTAAAACTCCACCCAAGCCATCTCGGCAGACCATTAATTCTGATGTATTTTGTGTTTTCTTTTAATCATTGGATGGTGTGGTCCTGAGCTTCTTGACAATATGAATTATTAAAAACACAGAATAATGCGCCCATTTGCTGGTTAATAATTCATGTGTGCATAAAGTATTCTGTGTTTGATCAATTGTGATTTCATTTTGTCAGCCAACTGGGTTTCTATGAAGACAGTTTCATGGAGAGTCAATATGATGAAAGTTGTGGAGGGTAGCTTGTTTTAGATACTTTCTGTGAATATTTTGTTTCTAAATGGCTCTAATGAAGTTAGATTTTTATTGTGGTGAGAATATACAGTGTACACTGTTCCAGAATATTTGATTACTAAACAGAAACCCCTTAATGTCAAATAAGTGTAATTTATAGGGGGAAAAGATTATAGATTTCTTTTAAACTTTCATTTTCGTAATTACATCACAAGCCTCTGTGGTCATAAACATCGATGTCTACAATTGCCTTACAAATACAGTATGATCTCTAATCTGGATTTACATCACAGGTATTATTGGTCTAAATTAAATGGCAGTATTTGCCGGCTCCAAACAACTGTTAAGGTCAAACCCATGTTTAATTTGAACTCTAATGGGCCCTGGGCTTCCTGCTCTACACTTGTGGCATTGGCGTCTGTGCACCATATGGAGCCATGTGCCAGGGGCTTTCTATCTAGTGACATCTACTGCCCACTGCCTAGAACTACTCCTCAGACGGCTGGGGAACTGGCAGGAGAAGCTACAGAGGCCGATACAGAGGCTGATGCAGAGGCAGTCAGTACGCATGCGTGTTACGTCTAAGAGGTTCAAAGACACATAGTGGATACGCATGTCGTCTCTTTATAGGTCAAAAAAAGGTCAAGATTCCACAAACACACTGAGAAGAGGTAAAAAATACTCTGAGATTCTGAGTGAGATCAACAGGGGCAAAAAGAGGCCTGCAAGAGATATGGTTGGGAAAAAGAGTGAAGCTATAGCCAGAAAGAGAAATTGAGAAAATGAGAAAAGAGAGAAAAAGAAAAGAAAGCCTGACTAACAGAGAGAAACACTCTAAAACCTGCTGAGAAGAAGTCTGGAGAAAAGTCACATAGGCCCGTGTGTTATTTTATTTTTGCACCACTGTGGCCAGCTCATTATTTTAACCACAGGGGCATTACAGTAGCTCAGCCGTCATCAGAAAAGGAAGTGGCGAGGCTCGAACCTAGCTAGGGTCCTCCTCTATCTTAGGTTCCCCATGGGCTGTGGTGGTATTGTTGTCCCCAGGCACTGTGACAACAGGATTAGAAACCACTTTAAATGGCTACTTTCCTCGGATCTCAGCCACTACCCACAACCCACCCGGCCACTGCCAAGGCCCCAGGAAGTTAAGCTGGAACATGGCTGTTTGAAGCTCTGTTTGTGTTGCTGTGAGAGATGCCTTGTGTTCATGTTTGATGATGCACTGTGTAAAATAAGTGGAACGCCTCTTCCACTGCGTTCCCTCTGACTGGCCTGTTGGTGAACTCACTTTACAGATACGCGGCCAACTTCAATGCAGTGAGAAGAATAACGATATCATGCTGAAGTAGGTTTATGAGCTTTCTTCCCTCTTGAAGGGATTCACCTCAAAGGAGCAAACATGGGTTTTGAGGACACTAGGTGGAATATGTTTCCTTTCAACTCTTACAGTAGGTGGAGTGATTACTCTCTGTGGACCTCCACCCTCTCTCTCTCCTTTCCTTCTATACCCTCTGCTTCAGTGGATATGTTATATAAGCAAAGACGTGGGCAGACATACAACATTTAGCAGGTGGTGAAACAGTACAGTGTTGACAACTATACGAATGAGATGTCAGGGGTTTCATAACACACAAGAGAACTCTCAATATTTATTTGAATTTAATTCATGAACATGAAGCTATATGAATGTCATAGTGTGGCTTAATGAGTGCACTCAGACACCAACATAGCTGAGGTAGTATGTTAACAGACCGTATGTCTTCCTACTCACAGGCTGTGAGACCGACTTGGATCTGTTCTCAACTTCTCACTAGACAGTGAATAGCAAATGACATTGGTTTGAGACGTTTAAAATGTACTTCAATTAAAGTTTGATTTGACAATCCTTAGTCATCGTATAAACAGCTCATTCAGAAGCTCCCAGAGACCCAAATGACACATCCAGGGCCAATCCAGCAATACTAGCAGGTTTTATTTATATTTATTTTACTAGGCAAGTCAGTTCAGAACAAATTCTTATTTACAATGACGGCCTAGGAACAGTGGGTTAACTGCCTTATTCAGGGGCAGAATGACAGATCTTTACCTTGTTAGCTCGGGGATTTGATCTAGCAATCTTTCAGTTACTGGCCCAACGCTCTAAGCACTAGGCTACCTGCCGCCCCAGGTACTAGGTTAACATTACCTCTAACATTACAGGAACATTATAGGAACCAACATCCCCCCCAGGGAATCACAATGCACATCCCTTGTTTTGTTGATGTTGTCATCAGTCCGTCATGACACCACCTCACACATCAGGTACCCATGCCTCAACGGGTCCCCATGCTCCCTCTACATCCCTTCCTATCGACCTAAGAGAGTGGTTTTGTGTGTCCACTTTACGTTAAAGCAGCATTCGACCTCCTCTCTCCTTCCCCGTGAACCTGCACTCCTGCTCTCTGGCCCAGGGCTCCACATGAATAAATGGAGAAATGTCTCCATATCTCAGAGTGACAGCATGCCGACCCCCACTGCGAGGGAAGCCGAGCGTGACCCTCTAGCCCCAGCCCGGGCCCCAGCAGGGCGCCCATTATCAAACGCAGGCAGCAGGCCCTCACTACGGCTGCCCTAATCCTGCCTGACATTTTTAGAGACAAATGTTACACAACACAGCCAAGAGGAGAGGGGGGAAAACAACAAATTCATCTTTCAGAAGGACCCTATCGGGAAAAAAACTAAACGTCATTATATCAATGTGGTTTTGGGTGACTTTTCTGAAGGACATAATGGTTGATTTGGAAAGGGCATCTATTTTTCTAGATTGGCAGGAAGGCTGTAGTATGTGGCACCAATAGATCATGGTGTGGTTATAGAATAGAAAGATACACTAGGCCAGGGTCCCCAACTGAGCAATTTTTAAAAATATTATTATTATTTTGTTTCATAGTTGGACATAAAAGACTGTAAAAACAGCAGGAAATCAACGCCAAGTGATTTGAATTTTGGAAATCTGTTCAAGTATTTCCATGGGTAATAGAGAGATGTGATCATATACAAATGTAAGCAAGGTTTGAAATGATTGTGTTTTTGTCAAATATTACATCTGTTTGTGCTTCTTGCGGTCAATTTGCAGTCTACAAATTATTGTATTTATGTTCCGACCCCATAACCACCCTCTCAAGAAGAAATTGGCCCGCGGCTGAATTTGGTTGATGATCCCCGCACTAGGGGTTTAATGCAAATTCTGGGCATTAGTTCCTGTCTGAATTTAAGCATCAACATTTAGTAGTACATTTGGATGCTTGTTCATTTACAGTAGCTGATTACAGTAACTACAACTTCACACAGCTGTTGATGTGTAAAAACAAATCTTCCTCCTCTTCAGATTTTCATTATCGCCACCACCACCACCACCACTTTAAATTGAATTCAAGCATGTAATGAAAAAATCTAATATAGGGAAAGAAAAGAGAGACAAATTCCAGGAAAGTGGAGAGATTTGTGTAGGTGTGTACAGGTGTGTGGCATTCAAGAAGAGCCTGTGTCTGCTCTGGGGCTCAATCGTTAACCTGGCTAAGTGTTTTAGCTCCGATCAAAGGAAGTGGAGGTGGGAGGTGTGAGGAGGTGGGCGGGGATGAATGTGTCAGACAGGGATTTCCCCTGAGAGAACACACCACTCGCTGCAGTCAGAGAAGCAGCCCTGTCGAACATAGCAGTGGATGAGTTGAGATGGGGTGAATCTAGGGGGTTACGTGAAAGACACTGCGGCTCACCCTTGCATCTCGAAAGCCCTGCCTGAATTTAATAGTGTTTTATTCGGATCAGAGCTGGATCAGAGTTGGTGTCTGGGCCTGTCTCCTGGTTAAGAAGAGTATAGTTGGCTATTGAAAGCCCCATCGACTGAGGAGGGGTCACCATTATGTAGGAGGATGGAAATTATTCAACCATTATGTAGAAATTATATTGAATATAATAATAAACTCAATTTATCAAACTGACTCCAATATCATGTGAATAAATGCAACAGAACCTGTACGTCTCTGGATGATCTAGTCAAGGTAGCGAGCCTTACATCACCTCTCAGTATGACAATAATGTTATGCAATTATTAAGAGACTAGTTACAAATAGCTAATCCTGCCGACCAATGTTATAGCATTCATTTATTGAGGCAAGGAGATCAGAGATGTCAAGGTGGTACCCAGGCACTTTTATATGTTTATGTAACAACTACCAATAGACCTACTAAATTATGAACACATAGTCAATCAAATAATTACTTTGTAAAACGAGGCATGCATTTACTCAATTCCACTAACACTCAAATAATTGCAGGGTACCTGATACATTACAGAATAACACAGAGTAAATGACTATCACCAAATAGGTTAGGATTTAATGTGGTTGCACGTGTCTTCAGTTCAGAATAATTTCTAAAATAAAAAAATGTGTGTCTGATACACACAGGAGCTTGGAAGCCAGTATAACTATATTCACTGCCATGTTAACCAAATTCAAGCAGGAACTCACCCTCAACCTGAATGAATATTTCCTTGCACTTTGCTATGAAATACTGACTTGCCTAGTTAAATAAAGGTTCAATGAATAAAATCTAAAAACAAAAGACAGGAACAACACACCCGGATCGCAATCTAATCAACTCAATTTAAATGATAGGAGTGCACCCCTGTGTTGCTCCTCTTTGAACTATCTGCCGCCTGACGAACAAAATAACAGTTTCCCTGTAAACAATAAATCCATAGCACTTACAGTGCAATAAAATATTAACATTCGCATCTCTTTATGAACTCTTGAAACAATTCAAACATGACAATTTAATTCACACAGTAACATTAATTGTGTCGATTTCAAGTTCAGACCACTCCTGGCGTCAGTAACCCCAGGACATTTGTGGGAACATCGCTTCCTCAAAATTACCACAGATTAGGTCTGCTTGACCCTTGTGATTGCCCACAAATGGTCAGCCATCCAAACAATTTCATAAATCGTGATTTAGTCATGACGCTAGGCCTCGGCGTCTGCAAGTCACCAGTCACGAGTATCACCTTCTCACCTTCCACTACAAGAGCATGGCATGGTTACCATGCCAATGAGGTCGGCTTGGTGTGCTGCTAGCTCCGCAAACCCAAGGACAGGGCAGGGAGAAGGTGCCAGGCCAGCCTACTGTAGCTTTGCCCAACCCATCCCAGCTGTGCCGCCCAGACGCCTGTGCCCTCCAGTCTGCTCCCTGTCTGTCTGTCTGTGTCATCCAGCGTACAGAGAGGGATTACCCTCAGGGTGTCAGACAGCAGTGCTAATCTGGAATAATCTGCAGACTAGGCCGGGCTGGACAGCACACAGGGAATGAACAAGAGCTGAGGGACTTAGTGTTACACACCGCTGAGTGATACCATAACAGAGCATCAGGGCGTAATCAGCCCAGACAAATACCAATAAACTAAATCCCTATACAGTGCCTTGCAAAAGTATTCATCCCCCTTGGTGTTTTTCCTATTTTGATGCATTACAACCTGTAATTTAAATTGATTTTTGTTTGGATTTCATGAAATGGACATACACAAAATAGTCCATATTGATAATTTTTACAAAATAAAAAACAGAGAAGTGGTGTGTGCATATGTATTCACCCCTTTGCTATGAAGCCCCTAAATAATATCTGGTGAAACCAATTACCTTCAGAAGTCACATAATTATTTAAATAAAGTCCACCTGTGTGCAATCCAAGTGTCACATGATCTGTCACATGATCTCGGGAAATATACACCTGTTATGAAAGGCCCTAGAGTCTGCAACACCACTAAGCAAGAGGCACCACCAAGCAAGTGGCACCATGAAGACCAAGGATCTCTTCAAACAGGTCAGGGACAAAGTTGTGGAGAAATACAGATCAGGGATGGGTTATAAAAAAATATCAGAAACTTTGAACATCCCACAGAGCACCATCAAATCCATTATTAAAAAACTGAAAGAATATGGCACCACAACAAACCTGCCAAGAGAGGGCCACCCACCAAAACTCAAAGGCTAGGCAAGGAGGGCATTAATCAGAGAGGCAACAAAGAGACCAAAGACAACCCTGAAGGAACTGCAAAGCTCCACAGCGGAGATTGGAGTATCTGTCCATAGGACCACTTTAAGACGTACACTCCACGGAGCTGGCCTTTACAGAAGAGTGACCAGAAAAAAGACATTGCTTGAAGACAAAAATAAGCAAACGTGTTTGGTGTTTGCCAAAAGGCATGTGGGAGACTCCCCAAACATATGGAAGAACATACTCAGATGAGATGAGACAAAATGTAGCTTTTTGGCCATCAAGGAAAACACTATGTCTGGCACAAAGCCAACACTTCTCATCAACCAGAGAACACCATCCCCACAGTGAAGCATGGTGGTGGCAGCATCATGCTGTTGGGATGTTTTTCATCGGCAGGGACTGGGAAACTGGTCAGAATTGAAGGAATGATGGATGGAGCTAAATACAGGGAAATTCTTGAAGGAAACCTGTTTCAGTCTTCCAGAGATTTGAGACTGGGATGGAGGTTCACCTTCCAGCAGGACAATGACCCTAAGCATAATTCTAAAACAACACTCGAGTGGTTTAAGGGGAAACATTCAAATGTCTTGGAATGGCCTAGTCAAATCTCAGACCTCAATCCAATTGAGAATCTGTGGTATGACTTAAAGTTTGCTGTACACCAGCGAAACCCATCCAACTTGAAGGAGCTGGAGCAGTTTTGCCTTGAAGAATGGGCAAAAATCCCAGTGGCTAGATGTGCCAAACTTATAGAGACATACCCCAAGAGACTTGCAGCTGTAATTGCTGCAAAAGGTGGCTCTACAAAGTATTGACTTTGGGGGGGGTGAATAGTTATGCACGCTCAAGTTTTCATTTTTTTGTTTTATTTCTTGTTTGTTTCACAATAAAACATATTTTTCCTCTTCAAAGCGGTAGGCATGTTGTGTAAATCAAATGATACAAACCCCCAAAAATAAATTTTATTTCCAGGTTGTAAGGCAACAAAATAGGAAAAATGCCAAAGGGGGTGAATACTTTCGCAAGCTACTGTATGTCCCTGTGGTGGCCGACCGTGAATACACCCTAGACTTAGTCTAGATTCGTGAGGATCTCAAGTCAGCACATCCCGGTTCAACTGATACATTTTAGTTTTATGTTGTTCGGTTAGGTTACTCCATGTGGAAACACTGCAAAGTGCAATATGGGTCACATATGGCTAGGGAACAGGAGCACAGTGCTTTTGATAGAGGAGGTAACCGATCTGTCTGAAAGCCTGTGCTTGCATGTGTTTGTGTGTGTGAGTGTTAACGTCTGTATGGACAGGTCATTTGTGTGTGTCAGTGTGTGTATGTGAGCGTGCGTGCATCTGTGTGTGTCAGCATCTGTGTGGACAGGACAGGACATACATACATAAGCATGTGCAAATGGGTTCTCCACCGTCATTCTCCCCTCTATTCATCTGGACCCCCAGTGGAGAGACTGGCAGGCAAGCTACCAATTAGTGCCAATTGTCATTCAGGCAGCTTGGTGAGGCTGCCTACTGACTAGGCCAACAACTGGCCTCCGACAGACTGGTGTGCCTTCTGTCTACTGCTCACCGAGCCAACTCCCTGGCCCTCCCTTCTACCTGGGTTGGAAGGTTGCGTCATTTCAGTCATTTGAATAGCATGTCCCTTTATAACAATGTTAGAACACTTTTCAACATTTTCAACAACCCTGTCGATTCTATTTGGTAGGCGTTCAGGGTCTTTCAAACGCAAGTCAGACCACTAATTGTCAACATCCAACAAGATTTGTCGTTCATTCCAATTTCATGGACGTGTCATGAATGTTTGGACGTTGTGGACGCTGCCTGTGATAGTTAGTGATCTGGGCTCTTGAGTGGTGCAACGGTCTAAGGCACTGTATCTCTTGAGGCATCACTACAGACACCCTGGTTTGAATCCAGACTGTATCATAACTGGCTGTGATTGGAAGTCCCACAGGGTGGCGCACATTTGGCCCAGCGTCGTGCTGGTGTAGGCTGTAATTTTAAATAAAAATGTGTTCTTAACTGACTTGCCTAGTTTAATAAAGGTTAAATAAATAAAATAAAAAACATCTAAAATACAAATCACTCCTCCATCCCCCATTTAAACACAAACTGTGCAGCCAGCGAGCACTCCTAGAATCCTATGGGCCCTAAATAGGGTGCCATTTGGGATGAAGCCCATATGAAGCCCATATGTACTCTCCTCTCTCTTAGAATGTCCATAAATGCAGATCCCTCTTTTCTACACTGAAGATCTCCTGTCTCACACATGGTGATTATTGCTGCACCATTCATATTAATGTGATTCATTTACATAAAAAGTGTGTGAACTCTGCTGGCTCCCACTCATTATACGGCACTTTCTCCACTAACCATCTCCTTGAATTACCTCGATCTGCTTAATTGTGTGTGTGTGTGTGTGTGTGTGTGTGTGTGTGTGTGAGTGTGTGATATCAGGCGTCCCACAGGGCAGTGCACGTTTGGCTGGTGTAGGCCGTCATTGTAAATAAGAATTTGATCTTAACCTAGTTAAATTAAATATAAAAAAATAATCACTCCTCCATACCCCAATTAAACGTTAACTATGCATCAGTGCAGCCAGCGATCACTGTTGTAATTCTATAAGTCACATGAACTGCAATAGTGGAAATCCATTTTTACGTCCCAAATGGCACTCAACTTCCTACCCTACATAAACTCAGCAAAAAAATAAACGTCCATTTTTCAGGACCCTGTCTTTCAAAGATATTTTGATTTTTACGAATTAACTTCACAGATCTGCATTGTAAAGGGTTTAAACACTGTTTTCCATGCTTGTTCAATGAACCATAAACTATTAATGAACATGCACCTGTGGAACTGTCATTAAGACACTAACAGTTTACAGACAGTAGGCAATTAAGGTCACAGTTATGAAAACTTAGGACACTAAAGAGGTCTTTCTACTGACTCTGAAAAACACCAAAAGAGAGATGCCCAGGGTCCCTGATCATCTGCGTGAACGTGCCTTAGGCATGCTGCAAGGAGGCAAGAGGACAACAGATATGGCCAGGGTAATACATTTCAATGTCCGTACTGTGAGACGCCTAAGAGAGCGCTACAGGGAGAGAGGACGGACAGCTGATCGTCCTCGCAGTGGCAGACCACGTGTAACAACACCTGCACAGGATCAGTACATCCGAAAATCACACCTGCGGGACAGGTACAGAATGACAACAACAACTGCCCGAGTTACACCAGGAACGCACAATCCCTCCATCAGTGCTCAGACTGTCCGCAATAGGCTGAGAGAGGCTGGACTGAGGGCTTGTAGGTCTGTTGTATGGTTTGGACCTGCCTTACATCACCGGCAACAACGTCTCCTATGGGCACAAACCCACCATCGCTGGACCAGACAGGACTGGCAAAAAGTGCTCTTCACCGAGGCCTGTACTCTGGAGCGGGATCGATTTGGAGGTGGAGGGTCCATCATGGTCTGAGGCGGTGTTTCACAGCATCATCGGACTGAGCTTGTTGTCAATGCAGGCAATCTCAATGCTGTGCGTTACATGGAAGACATCCTCCTCCCACATGTGGTACCCTTCCTGCAGGCTCATCCTGACATGACCCTCCAGCATGACAATGCCACCGGCCATACTGCTTGTTCTGTGCGTAATTTCCTGCAAGACAGGAATGTCAGTGTTCTGCCATGGCCAGCGAAGAGCCCAGATCTCAATAGCATTGAGCACGTCTGGGACCTGTTGGATTTGAGGGTGAGGGCTAGGGCCATTCCCCCCAGAAATGTCTGGAAACTTGCAGGTGCCTTGGTGGAAGAGTGGGGTAACATCTCACAGCAAGAACTTGCAAATCTGGTGCAGTTCTTCCTCCATGAGGAGGAGATGCACTGCAGTACTTAATGCAGCTGGTAGCCACACCAGATACTGACTGTTACTTTTGACCCCCCCTTTGTTCAGGGACACATTATTCCATTTCTGTTACACACATATCTGTGGAACTTGTTCAGTTTTTGTCTCAGTTGTTGAGTCTTGTTATGTTCATACAAATATATACACATGTTAAGTTTGCTGAAAATAAACGCAGCTGACAGTGAGAGGATGTTTATTTTTTTGCTGAGTTTAGTTTGACCAGAATCCTATGGGCCCTAAATAGAGAAAAGGGTGCCATTTGGGATGAAGCCCATTTGTGTGTTACTCTCCTCTCTCTTAGAATGTCCATAAATGCAGACCCCTCTTATCTACACTGAAGATCTCCTGTCTCACACATGGTGATTATTGCTGCACCATTCATATTAATGTGATTCATTTACATAAAAAGTGTGTGAACTCTGCCGGCTCCCACTCATTATACGGCACTTTCTCCACTAACCATCTCCTTGAATTTCCTCGATCTGCTTAATCGTATGTGTGAGTGTGTGAGTGTGTAAGTGTGTTTGTATGATATCAGGCACGTACCGAAAGCCATGTCCTCACTTCCTTCCTATGCTATGTTGTCTGCTGGGATTTTCCAATTGTATTCAGAATTTCACCCTGACCATGCATTTATAGTTAGTGTCATAATGTTACATACTGTATGTTTCCCACAATGGCAGTTTTAGGTCACTGGTGTTTCTCAGAGTAGTAACCCCCCCCCCCCCCCCCCACTCCACCACAGGGTTTATATCATTTTGAGTTCCCGAGTGGCGCAGCGGTCTAAGGCACTGCATCTGTGCTAGAGGTGTCACAACAGACCCTGTTTCGATCCTGGGCTGTATCACAAACGGCCGTGATTGGGAGTTCCACAGGGCGGTACAGATCTGCCCCAGCGTCGTCCGGGTTAGGGGAGGGTTTGTTCTTAACTGACCTAGTTAAATAAAGGTAAAATAAAAAACTGTGCCTTCTGTCTGTGTAATGGACCAATACAGAGATGAGGAGAGGGGTGGTTGGCCCCTGCTCTAGTCCCAGATGTCTGTCTTATGTTAACCCTGAGCCTGGCTGCCTGCCCTTCACAGTCAGTGGCAGTGTCTATGCTTTACCTTGGCTGTCCTTGCCTCTCCGCATCCAGCCGTGTGGCCAGATCCACATGGCTGCTCTTCTTAGGGTCAGGTGGTTAAGACACAGACAGACACAGACAGACAATACTACAGAAAGACCCTCACACACCCTACAGAGCCAAGACTTGTTTGTGGGAACAACAAAATTCAGTAAGTCAATAAGATGATAACATCATAACATGAGCTAGAAGGATACAATAACAAATCTATAATTCTTATGTATAAGTGGTAGTTACACAATATATACAAAAGTATGTGGACGCCCTTTCAAATTAGTGGATCCAGCTGTTTTCAGCCACACCCGTTGTTTAAATTGAGCACACAGCCATGCAATCCAAACTGCTTCAGGAAGCAAAGTCTGCACAAGAACTGTTCATCGGGAGCTTAATGAAATGGGTTTCCATGGGGGAGCAACCACACACAAGCCTAAGATTACCATGCACAACGCAAAGCATCGGTTGGAGTGGTGTAAAGCTCACCGCCATTGGACTCTGGAGCAGTGGAAACGCGTTCTCTGGCAGTCCGATCAACTAATTTGGGTTTGGCGGATGCCAGAAAAATGCTACCTGTGTCCCGCGGGACTAGGTGGGTGAAGGAATCAGACGCAGAGAGTTCCACTGGGGAAAAGTGCTCTTTACTTTGGCACACAAAATGATAAGCCCAACAATACAGGATGCGGACAACAATGTGACAACCCAAAAAACACAGGGTGCCAAGTTAAGAAAGTCCACCGATAAGTGTGTACACTGCCATTGTGGAACAGGGAGGGGCTGTAACTTCCCTCTAGGCAAGTGCCGAGGAGCCTTGCTCTGAGCGCGCACCGAGCAGGAGGAGACATAAAATCTCACGTCCTTAGCCAACGTGGGCCACCAGTATCTCCCTCTAAGACTCCGCACTGTCCTCTCGATGCCAGGATGAGCCGAGGAGGGGAGAGTATGAGCCCAACGGATTAGCTTATACCGGACCCCCTCGGAACGTACTGAGCCCCCGCTGGACAGTTAGGGGAGGCCGGTTCTAACCATGAGGACCGCTCTAGCTCCGCGTCCACCTCCCATACTACCGGTGCCACGGGACATGAAGGTGGAATGATGGGAGTTGGCTCAACGGATCGCTCCTCGGTATCACAGAGGTGAGACAGCGCGTCGGCTTTGGTGTTTTGGGAGCCTGGCCAGTACGAGATGGTGAACCGAAACCGGGTGAAAAACATGGCCCATCTAGATTTAGTCTCCTTGCTGCCCGGATATACTCAAGATTACGATGGTCAGTCCAGATGAGAAAAGGGTGTTTCGCCCCCTCAAGCCAATGTCTCCACACCTTTAGAGCCTTGACTACAGCTAACAACTCCCGGCCCCCCAAGTCATAGTTCCGCTCCGCCGGACCGAGCTTCCTCGAAAAGAAGGCACAAGGGCGGAGCTTGGGTGGCACGGCCCGAGCGCTGGAACAGCACGGCCCCGACCCCCGCCTCGGACGTGTCCACCTCCACTATGAACGCTAAAGAGGGGTCCGGATGCGACAACACGGGCGCATTGGTGAACAGCTCCTTCAGACCTGAAAGCTCTGCCCGCCTCTGCTGACCAACGCAAGCGCACAGGTCCTCCCTTCAGCAGTGAGGTAATGGGAGCAGCCACCTGACCAAAACCCAGGATAAATCTCCGGTAGTAATTGGTAAACCCTAAAAACCGCTGCACCTCTTTCACCGTGGTCGGAGTCGGACAATTAAGCACGGCTGTAACGCGGTCACCCTCCATCACCACCCCGGAGGTGGAAATACGATAACCCAGGAAGGAAACGGCCTGTTTGAAGAACAGACATTTCTCCACCTTGCAATACAGGTCATGCTCCAGCAGTCACCCAAGTACCTTACGCACCAGAGACACATGCGCCGCGTGTGTGACAGAATAGATCAAGATGTTATCGATGTACACTACCACACCCTGCCCGAGCAGGTCTCGGAGAATCTCATCTACGAAGGATTGGAAGACGGCTGGAGCATTTTTCAACCCATATGGCATGACGCAGTACTCATAATGGCCAGATGTAGTACTAAATGCGGTTTTCTACTCATCTCCTCCCCAGATACGCACCAGATTATACGCACTCCTCAGGTCCAGTTTTGTAAAGAAGTGCGCCCCGTGAAATGAGTCCACCGCCGTAGCGATGAGAGGTAGTGGGTAACTAAACCCCACTGTGATGGAATTTAGACCTCGATAATCAATGCACGGACGCAGACCTCCCTCCTTCTTCTTCACAAAAAAGAAGCTAGAGGAGACGGGTGATGCGGAGGGCTGAATGTACCCCTGTTCCAGCGCTTCAGCGACATATGTCTCCATAGCTACCGTCTCCTCCTGGGACAATGGATACACGTGACTCCTAGGAAGTGCAGCGTTCTCCAGGGGTCCTATTGCGCAGTCCCCTCGACGATGGGGTGGTAATTGGGTCGCCGTCTTTTTACTGGCAATAGCCAAATCGGCATATTCAGAGGGAATGCGCATGGTGGAAACCTGGTCTGGACTCTCCACCGTAGTCGCACCAACGGCAACACCTATACACTTGCCTGAACACTCCTCTGACCACCCCTTAAGAATCCCCTGTCGCCAGGAAATCATCGGGTTGTGCTGAGCTAGCCAGGGAATTCCCAACACCACTGGAAACGCAGGTGAATCGACAAGGAACAGACTAATCTGCTCCTTATGATCCCCCTGCGTTACCATGTCCAGCGGCACCGTGGCCTCCCTGACCACTCCTGACCCTAATGGTCGGCTATCTAAGGAGTGCACGGGGAAAGGTAGGTCTAACGACACAAGGGGAATCCCTAGCCTTAACACGAGCCCCCGATCCATGAAATTCCCAGCTGCGCCTGAATCGACTAGCGCTTTATGCTGTAGAGAGGGAGAAAAACCAGGGAAAGAGGTAAACGCATACATATGACCGACAGGAAGCTCTGGGTGAGTCTGGCGCTGACTCACCTGGGGTGATCGAGTAGTGCTCCGCCTGCCATCCCGACTCCCAGACGAGGTCCTCCAGCACCGGTCGGCCGTGTGTCCTTGCTGACCACAACTGGTGCATGAGGACACTCCTCCTCCGGTCCCCCTCGAAGCCCCCCCCCCCCCCCCTATAACTCCATAGGGATAGGAGCAGGAGGGCTGGGAGGTAGAAATGACAGGACCTGTTCCGAACGCCTGCGGGCAGCCAGCAGGTTGTCGAGACGGATGGCCATGTCGATGAGCTCATCCAGCGCGTGGGTGGTGTCCCGACACGCTAGCTCCCTGCGGACGTCCTCCCTGAGGCTGCATCGGAAATGGTCTATCAAGGCCCTGCCGTTACACCCCTCTCCTGCGGCCAAGATCCTGAACTCCAGGGTAAAGTCCTGCGCGCTCCTCATCTCCTGATGCAGGTGGAACAGCAGTTCTACCCGCCGCACGACCCTCTGGTGGGTGGTCAAATACAGGTCGGAATCGGCGGGTGAACTCGGGGTAATGATCCCTCGCCGAGTCTGGACCATTCCACACTGCGCTCACGCTCTCCTCTCCAGAGGGAGTAGGACGAACGGTCACCAGGTAAAGTTCCAGTTGTAGGGGGAAACCCTGAAACCCCGCCGCCGTTCCAACATACTCCCTTGGGAGCGCCAGCCGAAGAGCCCCGGAGCCGGATGCGGTAGCAGGAACAGGAGGTGCTGGGGATGAGGTGGGAAGGCCACTCCTCTCCCATCGATCCATCCTCTCCATCATTAGATCCATTACAGAACCAATCCTGTGGAGAACACTGGTATGATGGAGGACCCTTTCCTCCATCGATGAGAGAGGAGGTGCGGCTGCTCCTGCTGATTCCATGAAAGGTGCGGGATTCTGTCACGTGGGACTAGGTGGGTGAAGGAATCAGACGCAGAGAGTTCCACTGGGGAAAAGTGCTCTTTACTTCGGCACACAAAATGATAGTCCCAACAATACAGGGCGCGGACAACAACGTGACAACCCAAAAAACACAGGGTGCCAAGTTAAGAAAATAAATCCACCTCTCTCTAAAACGCACACACGTAACATAAAGACAATCCCGCACAAAACAAGGGTGGGTCCACCTACCAAAAATAGGGAAGCTCATTAAACCAAAAAACAGAAACACAGGTGAAACTAATAAGACAAAACAAACAGACAAACGAAAAAGGGATCGGTGGCGGCTAGTAGGACGGTGACGACGACCGCCGAGCACCGCCCGAACAGGCAGGGGAGCCAACTTGACAGTACCCCCCCCCCCCCCCCCTCCCGAGGACGACCCGGAGGGCGAGGCGCCGGGCGATCCGGGTGGAGGCGGTGGAAGTCTCTCAGGAGAGAAGGATCCAAAATGTCCCCCACCAGAACCCAGCATCTCTCCTCCGGACCGTACCCCTCCCAGTCCACGAGGTACTATAATGCCACTCACCCTCGATGTCCAGAGGGGGCGGAGGGACCTCAGGCACCTCACCTTCCTGCAGGGGACCAGCCACCACCGGCCTGAGGAGAGACACATGAAACGAGGGGTTAATACGGTAATACCTAGGAAGTTGTAACCTGTAACACATCTTGTTTATTCTCCTCAGGACATTAAACGGCTACACACACTGCGAACACGGGGGCCTCACTGCGGTGCTGGTCAGCTCTCATCTTCTGCCGTTCTCCCGCTAGTCTTAGCGATTCCTGGACGGCTTTCCAGGTGTCCTTGGAGCGCTGTACCCATTCCTCTACCGCAGGAGCCTCGGTCTGGCTCTGATGCCGTGGGGCCAGGACCGGCTGGTAACCCAACACACACTCAAAAGGGGACATGTTCGTTGAGGAGTGGCGGAGGGAGTTCTGAGCGAGCTCAGCCCAAGGAACATACCTCGCCCACTCACCAGGCCGGTCCCGGAAATATGACTGCAGAAACCTGCCCACATCCTGGTTTATGCGCTCCACCTGCCCATTACTCTCGGGGTGAACCACCAGTATCTCCCTCTAAGACTCCGCACTGTCCTCTCGATGCCAGGATGACCCGAGGAGGGGAGAGTATGAGCCCAACGGATTAGCTTATCCCGGACCCCCCTCGACATGTACTGAGCCCCCGCTGGACAGTTGGTGGGGGCCGGCTCCAACCGTGAGGCCCTCTCTATCTCCGCGTCCACCTCCCATACTACCGGTGCCACAAGACATGAAGGTGGAATGATGGGAGTTGGCTTAACGGACCGCTCCTCGGTATCACAAAGGTGAGACAGCGCGTCGGCTTTGCTGTTTTGGGAGCCTGGCCGGTACGAGATGGTGAACCGAAACCGGGTGAAAAACATGGCCCATCTAGCTTGATACGGATTTAGTCTCCTCGCTGCCCGGATATACTCGATGGTCAGTTCAGATACGAAAAGGGTGTTTCGCCCCCACAAGCCAATGTCTCCACACCTTCAGAGCCTTGACTACAGCTAACATCTCCCGGTCCCCCACGTCATAGTTCCGCTCCGCCGGACCGAGCTTCCTCGAAAAGAAGGCACAAGGGCGGAGCTTGGGTGGCACGCCCGAGCGCTGGGACAACACGGACGCGTCCACCTCCACTATGAACGCTAAAGAGGGGTCCGGATGCGCCAACACGGGCGCATTGGTGAACAGCTCCTTCAGACGACTGAGAGCTCTGCTGACCAACGCAAGCGCACCGGTCCTCCCTTCAGCAGTGAGGTAATGGGAGCAGCCACCTGACCAAAACCCCGGATAAACCTCCGGTAGTAATTGGCAAACCCTAAACCGCTGCACCTCTTTCACCGTCGGCACGGTCACCCTCCATCACCACCCCGGAGGTGGAAATACGATAACGACGACCACCGAGCACCGCCCGAACAGGCAGGGGAGCCAACTTCGGTGGAAGTCGTGACAACCTGGCTGAATGCATAGTGCTGACTGTAAAGTCTCGTGGAGGAGGAGTAATGGTCTGAGGCTGTTTTTCTTTGTTCAAGGCTAGGCCCCTTAGTTCCAGCATACAATGAAATTCTAGACGATTCTGTGCTTCCAACTTTGTGGCAACAGTTTGGGAAGGCCCATGCAATGCAATGCCAGGTCTATACAGAAATGGTTTGTTGAGATCAGTTTGGAAGAACTTGACTGACCTGCACAGAGCCCTGACCTCAACCCCATCAAACACCTTTGGGATGTATTTATTTTTACCTTTATTTAACTAGGCAAGTCAGTTAAGAACAAATTTTTATTTTCAATGACGGCCTAGGACCAGCGGGTTAACTGCCTGCGAGCCAGATCTAATCACTCAACATCAGTGCCCTACCTCGCTAATGCTCTTGTGGCTTAATGGAAGCAAGTCCCCACAGCAATGTTCCAACATCGTGGAAAGCCTTCCCAGAAGAGTGGAGGCTGTTATAGCAGCAAAAGAGGGACCAAGGGGGGTGTCCACATGCTTTTGGCCATGAACAGACTATGGCGCCGACAGAGAGGGCTGCCTCGCTTCGAGTCCTTAGGAAACCTTGCACAAGTTTGTTTTTGTAATGTTTTATTTCTTGCATTGTTAGCCCAGAAAATCTTAATATATTTGTGTGTATTAGGCATTTGTTGTAGAATTGTTAGATATTACTTGATACTTGTTAGTTGCTGCACTTGGAACTAGAAGCGCAAGCATTTCGCTACACTCTTAATAACATCTACTAACCATGTGTATGTGACCAATAACATTTTATATGATTTGATTTGATGTAGTGCATAGTCACAGTACCACTTGTGTTAGCTTGGTTTTATCCTCAAGGCTACCAATAGAGGGTGCTCATAACATGACTTCCTCTGTTCGTCCAAAATGATTATTGTCCCAGAACAGGAATAGTCTGTTGCATGTTACTACACGATATGACACATTATAATTACATACACGGATTTTTGAGGTTAAACAGTGGAAGCTAATGGAAACAGACAAGACAGACAGACAGTGTTGTAGGAGTCAGTCAGTCATACGCTGCTCAGCAGCACTTACAGCAACTCTCCAATTACCCCTCTGACCACATGACTACATTCACTCTCCCATACAGCCGGTATTGTTTGGCATGTGAAATACCTTGCCAGCTGCTTATCTTTAGACATATAGCCAGTAGCCAGCTAATCTAGGCTTATCTGAAATGTAAATGATCTATTAAATCTCCATGTAGCCTATTGTTCTGGAAAAGATGAGTCAGCAGTAGATTGCTAAACTGTATTTTATATAGATGATAAAGGCAGGCCTACTCTGTTTTTGCCAGGCAAAACTGGAGGAAATGAAACAACATATTTTTGGTCACTAATCTGGATATGCCCGCCCGCCTCAGCTCGGCAATGCTGTTGGTCAACAATGAAGACTCGTAACTTTTTGGTTCGGAAGCAAAATAAATGAACGACTTCCAAATTAAATCAAATTGTATTTGTCACGTGCTGAATACAACAGGTGTAGGTAGACCTTACAGTGAAATGCTTACTTACAAGCCCATAACTAACAATGCAGTTTTAAGTGTTAAGAAAGTAGTAACTAAAATAAATTGAAGTAAAAAATAAATAAATACAAAAATAAACATTTTGGAAAAATAGAAAAATAACAAATAATTAAGGTGCCTTGCGGTCGGAGGCCGAGCAGTTGCCATACCAGGCGATGATGCAACCATGCTCTCGATGGTGCAAAAGTTGATTTTTTTGAGGATCTGAGGACCCATGCCAAATCATGCCAAATCTTTTCAATCTCCTGAGGGGGAATAGGCATTGTCGTGTCCTCTTCACGACTGTCTTGGTGTGTTTGGACCATGATAGTTTGTTGGTGATGTGGACACCAAGGAACTTGAAACTCTCAGCCTGCTCCACTACAGGCCCATCAATGAGAATGGGGAAGTGCTCGGTCTTCCTTTTCCTGTAGTCCACAGTCATCTCCTTTGTCTTGATCACGTTAAGGGGCAAGTTGTTATCCTGGCACCACACTGCCATGTCTCTGACCTCCCCCCTATAGGCTGTTTCATTGTTGTTGGTGATCAGGCCTACCACTGTTGTGTCATCTGCAAACTTAATGATGGTGTTGGAGTCGTGTTTGGCCACGCAGTTGTGGTTGAACAGGGAGTACAGGAGGGGACTAAGTACACACCCCTGAGGGGCCCCAGTGTTGAGGATCAGCGTGGCAGACGTGTTGTTACCTACCCTTACCACCTAGGGGCCAGGAAGTCCAGAATCCAGATGTAAAGGGCGATGTTTAGAGCGAGGTCCTTAGCTTAGTGATGAGCTTTGAGGGCACAATGGTGTTGAAAGTTGAGCTGTAGTCAATGAATAGCATTCTCACGTAGGTGTTATTTTTGTCCAGGTGGGGAAGAGCAGTGTGGGGTGCAATAGAGATTGCATCATCTGTGGATCTGTTGGGGCGGTATGCAAATTGGAGTAGGTCTAGGGTTTCTGGGATAATGGTGTTGATGTGAACCATGACCAGCCTTTCAAAGCACTTCATGGCTACAGACGTGAGTGCTACGAGTCGGTAGTCATTTAGGCAGGTTATCTTAGTGGTCTTGGGCACAGGGACTATGGTGGTCTGCTTGAAACGTTGGTATTACAGACTCAGTCAGGGACAGGTTGAAAATGTCAGTGAAGACACTTGCCAGTTGGTCAGCGCATGCTCGGGGGACATATCCTGGTAATCCGTCTGGCCCTGCGGCCTTGTGAATGTTGACCTGTTTAAAAGTGACTAGCTCTTCCACACTGGTATCAGTCCCACATAGAAAACTATTAGAAAATTAATTCTGACAGTCTGCCGGGAGTGAAGATTTCTTCTCCCGTTCCACTGGTTGATAGGGGTTTCTCTAATGAACACTTCACCGGTGATCTTGTATCATTTCAGGTACAGTCCTTGGTGCAAGGGATATTGCTGCAGCTTCAGACGATAGCTTCTCATAACCTGTAATGAAAGAAACACAAAAGTGAAAGCAACATGTCCTGGTTTCAAGAGAAATTGATAAAAAGTTGGACATACCTAGACGCACCTAGATATCCCTGACTGCGGTGAACAACATAGAAGATTCTGATAATCTTACTATGCTTCTTCACCCGAGATTGACAATCAATCGGGGGTCAATCAGTTATTTATTCTCCAGGCTCCACTTTGTCATCAACATGGACAACCTTGCAATGAGTGACATGTGCACTATCCATTGGGATTATCCCGGGACTTTTATGACTTTTAAAACTTGATAAGGACCTTATAAGGACCTTCCCATTTTGGCCCTCTTGTCTCTGTTACATACTTTTTTACCATCACCCACTGTCCTGGTACTATGTCATGTCCCCCCCTCGGGAGTTATTCCCCAGGCCTCTTTTACTTGTCTGTCTGCTTCCCCTACTGCATTGGAGAGTTGTATGCCATAGTTAAGCATTGTGTCACTCATAAAGTGAACGTCTGCTTTTCTCAAATCTAACGTGCCGGGTAGCGACATGAGTCGACCTGTGACGACCCCAAACAGACTCAACCCTGTGGTTTTGTTATGTATTGCCCGTATACTACATAATACCATAGGCAATGCATCCGGCCATGCTATCCCTTCTTGATGCATCTTTGAAAGTCTCTCTTTCAAAACTCGATTTGTGCATTCTACCTGTCCACTCGATTGAGGCTGGGAAGGGCAGTGTAGTTGCCAGTCTATGTTCAGAAGACGAGCTACCCCCTGACACACTTGTGCCTTGGTCGGAATCTAATTGTTCTGGAAATCCCATCTGGGAATGATTTCTCGAATCAGAATTTTAGCTGTGTGTTGTGCAGTTCCTTACTTAGTAGGGAAGGCTTCAACCCATCGTGAGAAACGATCAACAACGACCAGCACATCTTCCTGTCCTTTACATTTGGGCAGCGTGATATAATCAATCTGTAGATGTCTGAAGGCTCCTGGTGAGGCAGGCGCTCATTGTGTCTGTACTTTCACTCATCCCTTGGTGTTATTTTCAATACAACAGCCTCAGCCACTTTCCGCACACCAGGATTCCACCGTTTGCCCACAAAACGATAAACTATCTTGTCCACACCAATATGGCCCAAAGAGTGGATCTGTGTCACCAAGTAGGGTAAGAGTGCATTTGGTGCTACACATCTCCGGTTGGATTTCCACACACCTTTTTGATTGAGTTTGCATCCTGCAGCCATCCATTCCCACACTTCAAATTTTGGTGCACTGCGTGGCATGTCTCCAATGTGTTGCAATGTATCCAAGGTGCAACTCCTAATCAGTTTGGGTGACAGAGGCGTTCTCTTGGCAGCCTCCTGGTCAGCCAGATCATTACCTTTACTCTCTTCTGTAAATATTTTTCCATGAGCTTTCATTTTCAAAATTGCAACTTGTCCTTGTAACAGCATTCAGTAGAGCCATCACCTCTGATCCATTCTTCACAGGAGCTCCCAGTGATGTCATGAATCCTCAGTTTTTCCATATTTTTCCAAAATCACCAGAAGCTTGAGTCTGAGTCGATATTAGTTGTTTTTCCTTCAGCATGTTTGCATGTTTCTGTCAAAGCAACTATTTCCGTACACCTGTGCCGATGTTCCTGCAGTTAACGTGCCTGTCACTATCACATTGTCCACTGTAGTTACTGCCCAGCCTGCCTTCCTCGCACCCCCTCCACAATGCTTGAACCGTCTGTCTGTGTATAAGATAAACTCAGGGTTTTCCAACAGATGACTCTTAATAAACCCATCAGAGAGCTGATCCAAAACCAACTCACAACAGTCGTGTTCAAGTTATGTGGTATCTGGAGGAAGGATCAGAGTAGCTGGATTACATGGTGTGTCACGTTGTATGATGATGTTAGGAGCCTCCAACACAGTTGACCACTTGTTTCAATGAGCAGCTGTGACCTGCGCAGCTTGATTCATTGTTAAAAGAGTATGAACAACATGTGGACACTTGATAGTAAGATGTTGGTCAAGAACAAGCGATGCCACCACCGTAAGTAGGAGTCCGGAATGGCCAAATCCGGCACTGATGACAGAGCAAGTTTAAACGCTCTACAACTAAGCTTTCTTATTGTCCAACAAGCTTTCTCTACCCTTAACCTTGTTCTGAACACCTCTAAAACAAAGGTCATGTGGTTTGGTAAGAAGAAGGCCCCTCTCCCCACAGGTGTGATTACTACCACTGAGGGTTTAGAGCTTGAGGTAGTCACCTCATACAAGTACTTGGGAGTATGGCTAGACGGTACACTGTCCTTCTCTCAGCACATATCAAAGCTGCAGGCTAAGGTTAAATATAGACTTGGTTTCCTCTATCGTACTCACTCCTCTTTCACCCCAGCTGCCAAACTAGCTAGATCACGGAGATGTAATTTATAGATCGGCGGGTATGGGTATGCTCTCGAGTAGCTAGATGTTCTTCACCATTCGGCCATCAGATTTGCCACCAACGCTCCTTATAGGACACATCACTGCGCTCTATACTCCTCTGTAAGCTGGTCATCTCTGTATACCTGTCGCAAGACCCACTGGTTGATGCTTATTTATAAAACCCTCTTAGGCCTCACTCCCCCCTATCTGAGACATCTACTGCAGCCCTTATCCTCCACATACAACACCCGTTCTGACAGTCACATTCTGTTAAAGGTCCCCAAAGCACACACATCCCTGAAATCGCTCTTCTTTTCAGTTCGCTGCAGTTAGCGACTGGAAGGAGCTGCAACAAATACTCAAACTGGACAGTTTTATCTCAATCTCTTCATTCAAAGACTCAATCATGGACACTCTTACGGACAGTTGTTGCTGCTTTGTGTATTGTTGTCTCCACCTTCTTGACCTTTGTGCTGTTGCCTGTGTCCAATAATGTTTGTACCATGTTTTGTGTTGCTACCATGTTGTTGTTATGTTGTGTTACTACCATGCTGTGTTGTCATGTGTTGCTGCCTTGCTATGTTGCTGTCTTAGATATCTCTTTATGTAGTGTTGTGTTGTCTCTCTTGTTTTTGTTTTGTCCTATATTTATATTGTATTTAAAAATAAAAAATATTATCCCAGTCCCCGCAGGAGGACTTTTGATATTTGGCAGGCCGTCATTGTAAATAAGAATTTCTTCTTAACTGACTTGCCTAGTAAACCTCTTGAAGCAAGAGGGCACTATTTTTATGTTTGGAAAAATAACGTTCCCAAAGTAAACGGCCTATTTCTCAGGACCAGATGCTAGAATATGCTTATAATTGACAGATTAGGATAGAAAACACTCTAAAGTTTCCAAAACTGTCAAAATTTTGTGAGTTAAACAGAACTGATATTGCAGGCTAAAACATGAGGAAAATCCAATCAGGAAGTGCCCCTGTTTTTGAAACCTCTTGTTATGCATCCCTATTGCCCATTTAAAGGGATATCAACCAGATTCCTTTTTCTATGGCTTCCCTAAGGTGTCAACAGCCTTTAGACATAGTTTCAGGCTTTTATTTTGAAGAATGAGCGTGAACGACCACATTGCGTAAGTGGATAGGTTTGGGCTCTCAGAGTGAGTTGTGCGCAAAATAGAAAGGCGGCCATTGTTACTCCCGGTCCTAGTGAAAAGCCAACTGTCCCGGTTGATATATTATTGAATAGATATTTGAAAAACACCCTGAGGTTGGATTATAAAAAACGTTTGACATTTTTCTATGGACATTATGAATATAATTTTGAATTTTTGTCTGCATTGTCGTGACCGCTCTTTCCAGTGGATTCCTCGGCATAACGCACCAAAGTGACGGAGGTATTTGGATATAAAAAATATCTTTATGGAACAAAAGGAACATTTGTTGTTTAACTGGGAGTCTTGTGAGTGAAAACATCCGAAGATCATCAAAGGTAAACAAATAATTTGATTGCTTTTCTGATTTTCGCGACCAAGTTACCTGATGCTATGTGTACTTATTGTTTTGTCGAGCGGTCGATAAACTTACAAACGCTTGTATTGCTTTTGCTGTAAAGCATAATTTCAAAATCTGAGATGACAGGTGGATTAACAAAAGGCTAAACTGTGTTTTGCAATATTGCACTTGTGATTTCATGAATATGAATATTTTCTAGTAATATTATTTGACTGTGGTGCTATGCTATTCAGCGCTGCTGATGACAATTATACCGGATCCGGGATGGGTGGTTCAGAGAGGTTAAATGTCTTACTCACATCGGCTACTGAGAGAGTGATCACACAGTCATCCGGAACAGCTGATGCTCTCATGCCTGCTTCAGTGTTGCTTGTCTTGAAGAGAGCATAGAAGTTATTTAGCTCGTCTGGTAGGCTCATGTCACTGGGCAGCTCCCAGCTGTGCTTCCCTTTGTAGTCTGTAATGGTTTGCAAGCCCTGCAACATCTGACGAACGTCGGAGCCGGTCTTAGTCCTGTACCATCTGTCTCACAGCAGATTTGAGCTTTTTGTTCTCATAGTTTTGACGCTTTGCCTGTTTGATGGTTCATCAGAGGGCATAGCGGGATTTCTTATAAGCGTCCAGGTTAGAGTCCTGCACCTTGAAAGTGGCAGCTCTACCATTTAGCTAGGTGCGGACTTGTCTGTAATCCATGGCTTCTGGTTGGGGTATGTACGTATGGTCACTGTGGGGACGACGTCATCGATGCACTTATGGATGAAGCCAATGACTGATGTGGTGTACTCCTCAATGCCATCAGAAGAATATCGATGCCATCGGAAAAATCCCAATGCCGTCGGAAGAACCCCAATGCCATTGGAAACAGGCTTTGCCCGTTTGATGGTTCATCAGAGGGCATAGCGGAATTTCTTATAAGTGTCCGGGTTAGAGTCCCGCTCCTTGAAAGTGGAAGCTCTACCATTTAGCTCAGTGCGGACGTTGTCTGTAATCCTTGGCTTCTGGTTGGGGTATGTACGTACGGTCACTGTGGGGACGACGTCGTCGATGCACTTATTGATGAAGCCAGTGACTGATGTGGTGTACTCCTCAATGCCATCGGAAGAACCCCGGAACATGTTCCAGTCTGTGCTAGCAAAACAATCCTGCAGCTTAGCATCTGCGTCATCTGACCACTTCCTTGTCGAGTGAGTCACTGGTACTTCCTGCTTTAGTTTATGCTTGTAAGCAGGAATCAGGAGGATAGAATTATGATCAGATTTGCCAAATGGAGGGCGAGGGAGAGCTTTGTATGCGTCTCTGTGTGTGGAGTAAAGGTGGTCTAGAGTTTTTTCCCTCTGGTTTTCCCTCCACATTTAACATGCTGGTAGAAATTCGGTAAAACAGATTAAAGTTTTCCTGCATTAAAGTCTCCGGCCACTAGGAGCGCCGACTCTGGATGAACATTTTCTTGTTTGCTTATGGCCTTATACAGCTCATTGAGTGCGGTCTTTGTGCCAGCAACGGTTTGTGGTGGTAAATAGACAGCTACAAAAGATATAGATGAAAACTCTCTTGAACATTGTGGTCTACAGCTTATCATAAGATATTCTACCTCAGGAGAGCAAAACCTGTTGACCTCCTTAATATTAAATTTTGTGCACCAGCTGCTATTTACAAACAGACACAGACCACCACCCCTTGTTTTACCAGAGGCAGCTGTTCTGTCTTACCGATGGTACGAAAACCCAGACTCTGTGAAACATAAGATATTACAATATTTAATGTCCCGTTGGTAGGATAGTCTTGATCCGAGCTCATCCATTTTGTTATCCAATGATTGCACGTTGGCTAATAGGACTGATGGTAGAGGGGGAATACTCACTCACTGTTGGATCCTCACTCACCGTCAGACAAGGCACTCTGATCTACATCCCCGATATCTCCATTTCTTCTGTATGAGAATCACAGGGATTTGGGCCTTGTCAGGTGTCTGTAGTAAATCCTTTGAGTCCGAAAAAATCTTTGTCCAGTACGAGGTGTGTAATCACTGTCCTGATATCCAGAAAAAACACACCCAATAGCACAATTGGTTAGAAGCCTGTAAAACGGCACCCATCTTGTCCGTAGACATCATAACTGTGTGCAGTGGGTCTAGAACAAACACAACAAATAAATTATACAAAAAAAAGCATTTTTGGGGAAATTATACCACCACTGAAAAGGGCATGTGCTCTTCAACGGTAGAGCCCTATCTGTGCACGTGCCTGATCCCCTATCTGTGCACGTGCCTGATCCCCTATCTGTGCACGTGCCTGATCCCCTATCTGTGCACGTGCCTGATCCCCTATCTGTGCACGTGCCTGATCCCCTATCTGTGCACGTGCCTGATCCCCTATCTGCCTTTTAAAACTACTTGTCGACTTCCTCTTTTGTATTTCTTCCAATTGACATTTCAGATGGCATCACATGGCTAGACTGGTCAAATCACATTTTATTGGTCACATACACATATTTAGCAGATGCTATCAGGCATGTGCACAGATTGGGATCAGGCATGTGCACAAATTGTCAAAGACTCCAGTCACCCAAATTATAGACTGTTCTCTGTTCTCTTCTGCACGGCAAGCGGTACCAAGGGTGCCAAGTCTAGGTCCAAAAGGCTCCTTAACAGCTTCTACCCACAAGCCATAAGACTCCTGAACAATTAATCCCCCCCACCCCTTTGTTTTTACACTGCTGCTACTTGCTGTTTATTATCTTATGCATAGTCATTTTACCCCTACCTACATGTACAAATGACCTCGACTAACCTGTACCCCTACACATTGTCTCGGTACCGGTACCCCCTGTATATAGCCTTGTTATTTTTCTTTTTTACTTGAGTTTATTTAGTAAAGCTTTTCTTAACTCTTTCTTGAACTACATTCTTGGTTAAAGGCTTGTAAGTAAGTATTTCACAGTAAGATTGTATTCTGCACATGTTACAAATACAATTATATTTTATTTGATTTTTGTGGGTGTAGCGAAATGCTTGTGTTCCTAGCTCCAACAGTGCAGTAGTATCTAAAAATTAACAATACACACAAATCTGATGAGTGAGTGAGTGGGTTGGTGGTCAGCAAACCACTGCCTCCCAGTGAGTGATCAGCAACCCCAGTCACATGGGCCTCATATGCTGCAGATTACTCCCAAGCCAGAGACCAATGGAGAAAGGAAGACAGACCAGCTACCCTACCAGCTGCTGTTTCATAACCAGATTAGAGCTCCTCAAGTCCCAGGCATGCCCTGTTCATTAGAACCCTTGACTCGTTGCCTTTCCTTCACATGACCTTGGTTAAGGTTGACCCAGCCCGTGTGGAGTGTGTTTCTGCTCACACACTTACATTCTCACACACACACACACACGGCCGTGTACAGACTCCTGTGAGGACAAGGTCCTCCTTCCTGGTGACACTGTATATCACGCTGGACTGTTTAGTCTGAGAGGGAAAGAGAAAGAGCGAGAGAGAGAGAGAAAGAGAAAGAGCGAGAGAGTATGTGTGTGTTCATGCATGCAAGTGTGTAAATAATGAGAAAGTTTTCCCAGCCTGTAATGTTTGGATTCAGAGTAGAGAGTTTCTCAAGGAAAGTTATCTCAGTAAGTGGTGGAACTGATATGGTGTAGTAGATATGGTGTGGAGCACAGGAGGCTGCTGAGGGGTGGACGGATCATTATAATGTCTGGAACTGAGCAAATGGAGTGACATCAACCACATGGAAACCATGTGTTTGATGTATTTGCATGCTCTCTGTGGGTAAGGTTTGAACTGGGATGTGGACATTAAGTTAGGGGTATGACCTTAAGGCTTAAGCTAAGGTTAGGGTTGTGGTTGAGGCTAGGTTAAGAGTTGAACCGGGATGAGGACATTAAGCTTCCCGAGTGGCACAGCGGTCTAAGACACTGCATCGCAGTGCTAGAGGTGTCACTACAGTCCCGGGTTTGATCCGGGCTGTATCACACTACAGTCCCATGATCAGGAGTCCCATAGGGCGGGGCACAATTGGCCCAGCGTTGTCTGGGTTAGGGGAGGGTTTGGCCGAGGGGGCTTTACAAGTAGGCCTTCATTGTAAATAATAATTTGTTCTTAATTGATTTTCCTAGTTAAATAAATACAGGATAAAAAAAAGAAACAGGGTTAGGATTGTGGTTGAGGTTTAGGGTTGAAATAGGATGTGGACATTAAGCTAGGGTTAGCAACCTATTTCCAAGTAATCTATTTTTGGTTCCAAGCATACTTTCATTTGTTTATGCAAGAGGATGAGAGTCGAGAACGTTGTCTCACTGTATCCGAGACACCTGTACGCAAAAAGCTCTTCTTCCCAAGGTCAATAAAATAGTTTTGGGTATCAGGTTGACTGCCTTCACAGACAGATTTAGATGAACTCTCTTGGACAATTCTGGTTCGGTTCTTCACGTGCATCACTCACCTCTTCTATTACCATTTGGGTGTGTGCCCGCTGCAAAGACAAACTGCAGCGCATCGTCCGGTCTGCGGAGAAGGCCGTCAGCTGTCACCTGCCCTCCATCAAGGACCTGCACAGATCCAGGACAAGGAAGCATGCAGGTAAGATCATTGCAGACGCTGCCCACCCAGGACACCCCATATTTCAAAGACTCAGCTCTGGCAGACAGTTCAGGTGAATTATGACCAAAACCGCCCATCACCTGAACAGTTTCTTCCCCTCTTCTGTGGCCCCCATCAACCGGCCATCAAGCTCATAGGGATTAAGTGACATTGAATTGAGCCAATTACTGCACTTTTTCATCAATGACCTCAAATACTAATCTGCACTATACTGCATTTTCACTATATGTCAGCATAGAACACAACTGACATGAACGACTCCTAGGGCAATTTCTTGATATGTGGGCCCACAACAAGGGTTTTGACTAGATGGTATACAGCTACAGACGATGACTTTTCGTAGCAGGTTAGGCAACTTACGCAGCAGCTTAGGAGAATTAGGCTAAGGTTAGGAAAAAGGGTAGGGTTCGCTAAAATTCTGTCCTAACCTGCTACAGAAAGTCACACCCTTCTAGGTGCGCCACCCGGCATCCCACCTGGGCGAGCCTGACTGACCGGCAGAGGTACAGTTGCTGGGCAAGCCAGCTGGGCGTGAAACCCAGACAAACCGGCTGAGGCGTGACAGCCTGACGAGCTGGCTTAGACACCCCTGGTTCTGTCGGTGTCAGGCCCCGGACCCGACGTCCCCACCAACCGGAACGTCAGCACTTCCCGATGCTTCGTATGATGGCTTCTGCATTCTGTAAGGACCAATGGCGGAGATGAGAAGCAGGTACAGGGAGATGGACATTTAATTGGGAACGTGTGCGTAATGATGGCAAAAGTGCGCAATGCTGGGGAGCCTGGCGCCCTCGAGCACCAGGGGGGAAGAGCGGGAGCAGGCGTGACGATACATGTATCTACATCTGTGCCAAATGGTGATTGTATCACAAACTGAACAATTATTATGCTTAGCTGCCAAACTATTATTAGGGTGGCTATTACAAAACAGCCTTACTGTCATCATGTAATATTACAACTATTTTTACATAGTGAGGTACATTATCATGTAATGTGATTCAGATCTATTATTTAATCCCCATTTTCAAATGTTAGACAAATGTTAGTCCCTTGAGCCTAGACGCTCTCCATCGTACCAGTTTTGTAACGGCAGATTTCCGTCAGGATCGGACCAAAAGCAGCATGGTAAGTGTCCATGTTTTAATAGAAAAGACTGAACACTATGAAATACAAAAACAATAAAGTGAATATAAACGAACCGAAACAGTCCCGTGTGGCACTGACACAGGAAACAAACACCCACAAACCAACAGTGAAAGCCAGGCTACCTAAATAAAGTTCTCAATCAGGGCCAATGATAAACAGCTGCCTCTGATTGAGAACCATATCAGGCCAAACACAGAAATAGAAAAAACCTAGAAACACAAACATAGACTGCCCACCCCAACTCACGCCCTGACCATACTAAATAAAGAAAAAACAAAGGAAATAACGGTCAGAACGTGACAAGTTTCAACCAAACAGAGATTACAAGCAAGCATTGGAACTTCCCCATTCATCATTTCACGAATGGAACTCACTCAATGTCACCCGAATCAATCTTGGGGGGTCTGCTCCTGGCTGACCTGTATGTATTCATCTGATATCTCACACAAGGCTACAGTTGTGCATCTAAAAGGGGAAAATGGACAGTAATTTTATGGATCTTGTGAGGTGCTCAAATTCAATTGCTGTGGTCCCATGCTTTAGATTTGGGGATAAGTCCAGCGTGTGGAGGAGTAATGGGCCTCACATGCTGACCTGCCTGGTCGTCCTCAGTGTCTGTCAGTACTCATCTGGACCCGGCCGGCTGGCCTTGTCAACCCGGTGGCAGCATCAATTGGAGACCTCATGGTGCAGCGAAATGGGCTCTCTACTGACGGGCCAACGTCCGGCTCCAATTTACACTGGGATCAAAAGTTCTACATGACAGAAGCCATTGGCCTATCCATGTACACTACATGACCAAAAGTATGTGGACACCTGCACATCAAACATCTAATTCCAAGGTCATAGACATTAATATGAAGATGGCCCCCCCCTTTGCTGCTATAACAGCCTCCACTCTTCTGGAAAGACTTTCCACTAGATGTTGGAACATTTCTGCGGGAACTTGCTTCAGCTGAGCCACAAGAGCATTAGTGAGGCCGGGCACTGATGTTTGGCAATTCATCCCAAAGGTGTTCGATGGGGTTGAGGTCAGGGCTCTGTGCAGGCCAGTCAAGTTCTTCCACACCGATCTCAACAAACCATTTCTGTATGGACCTCGCTTTGTGCACAGGGGCATTCTTATGCTGAAACAGGAATGGGCCTTCCCCAAACTGTTGCATAAAGTTGGAAGCACAGAATCGTCTAGAATGTAATTGTATGCTATAGCGTTAAGATTTCCTTTCACTGGAACTAAGGGGCATAGCCCGAACTATGAAAAACATCTCCAGACCATTATTCCTCCTCCACCAAACTTTAGTCGGCACCTAGACCTTTCCACTTCAAAATAAGAGCACTTGCAGGTGACCAGGGCAGCTCTAACAGGGCAGAAATGTGAGGAACTGACTTGTTGGAAGGTGGCATCCTATGACGGTGCCACATTGAGTAAGGCCATTCTACTGCCAATGTTTGTCTATGGAGATTGCATGGCTGTGTGATCGATTAAAACACCTGTCAGCAACGGGTGTGGCTGAAATAATCGAATCCACGAATTTGAAGGGGTGTCCACATACTTTTGTATATATAGTGTAACTACCACTTATACATATGAATCATATATTTATTATTGTATAGTTTAATCTCATGTGATGATGTTATCGTATTATTGACTTACAGTATGCTGTTGTGCCCATAAACAAGTATTGGCTCTATAGAGGGTTTGAGGGTCTTTCTGTAGTATTGTCTGTCTGTGTCTGTCTGCGTCTTAACCACCCGTCCCTAAGAGGAGCAGCTGTGTGCATCTGGCCACGTGGCTGGATGCAGAGAGGCAAGGACAGCAAAAGTAATGCACAGACACTGTCACCGTCAAGGGCAGGCAGCCAGGCTCAGAGCTAACATAGGACAGACATCTGGGACTAAAGCAAGCCCCCCCCCCCCACCCCCATCTCTGTATTGGTCCATCCCACAGACAGAAGGCACAGGGGTTAATGATAAAAGCCCTGTGGTGGAGGAGGGGCTACTCCTCTGAGAATCCCCAGTGACCTAAAACTGCCATATTGGGAAAAATATGTAACATCTTGACACTAACTAGAAATTCACGGGCAGGGTGATATTCTGAATGCAAATGGAACATTCCTGCAGCAAACATAGCATTTGTCATAGGAAGGAAGTGAGGACAGGGCATACAGTACGTGCCTGATATCACACACGCACACACACACACACACACACACACACACACACTGGACATACAATTAAGCAGATTGAGGTAATTCAAGGAGATGGTTCGTGGAGAAAATGCTGTATAATGAGTGGGAGCCGGCAGAGTTCAGACACATTTTATGTAAATGAATCACATGAATATGAATGGTGCAGCAATAATCACCCTGTGTGAGACAGGAGATCTTCAGTGTAGATACGAGGGATCTGCATTTATAGACATTCTAAGAGAGAGGAGAGTAACACACATATGGGCTTCATCCCAAATGGCACCCTATTCTCTATTTAGGGCCCATAGGATTCTGGTCAAAGCTAGTGGACTATGTAGGGTAGGAATTTGAGCGCCATTCGGGATGTAAAAATTGATTTTCACTATTGCAGTTCTTGTGACTTATAGAATTACAACAGTACTGAATGGCTGCACTGATGCATAGTTACCATTTAAATGGGGGGTGGACGGGTGTGGCTGAAATAGCCAAATCCAACTCATTTGAAGGGGTGTCCACATACTTTTGCATATCTAGTATATCTGCTCATCTCATCAATCCCGTCAAGTAGAGGTTTGGAGGTTTACATCATGTTAAGGTCCATTTACAGACGAATGTGCCGTCCCTAGACAAGGTCGAAGTGAAGTATGACAGAGTCATAATGCTGTTCTTGGTGTTGCTCTGCCTTCTGATGTATAGTTTGATATCAAATAATGTGCTAGACTCTAGTGACCATTGAATGTGTGGTGGAGCAGCTATTGATGGTTTGGTTACTAAACCATCCCATTTGTAAGAACAATGATTGAAGAAATCCAGTCAGAATAACACCAACAAAATCAAGGTCATTTTCAATGGACCAAAGGTAATGTTGAAAATGGGCATAATTCTGTAGCTATTTTTATTGATTTAGGCCAGATTCCCTCAGTCAACAAAAACTTGAGTGTATTGTCAAATATTAACAATGACGATGAATGACTATCGACTATGGAATGACAATGCAATCGTCTAAGTATGTAGGTTATATCTGCATGCAAGTTCCAGATTCTCACAGGGTAGAGTGCTGCACACAGAGATCCTATAATTGTTTCATATTATATATACAGTACTATATGTAATTATACGGTGCTGTGTTCTGTATTGATTCTAAAAGGGCAGAGTGCTGTGTTCTGTAATGATTCTAACAGGGTAAAGTGCTGTGTTCTGTATTGATTCTAAAAGGGTAGAGTGCTGTGTTCTGTAATGATTCTAACAGGGTAGAGTGCTGTGTTCTGTATTGATTCTAACAGGGTAGAGTGCTGTGTTCTGTATTGATTCTAACAGGGTAGAGTGCTGTGTTCTGTATTGATTCTAACAGGGTAGAGTGCTGTGTTCTGTAATGATTCTAACAGGGTAGAGTGCTGTGTTCTGTATTGATTCTAACAGGGTAGAGTGCTGTGTTTTGTATTGATTCCAATAGGGTAGAGTGCTGTATCTTTTGTTAATTGACATGCTATTGTATTGACATTTTATTTTGACCGTCACAGAGTCACAGTCATCCGTCATGCCCCCTCGCTTACACACTGGAACATTGGAGTGCTTGGATTGTCTTGTCCAGAAAAATGCATTAAACAATGCTCACATTGATTTCTACTTGCGTTGTATAAATATCATATAATGAGCTATACAACATCTACTTAGCTGTGGCAGTTTTATGATGGGGGTGTGCACCATCCTAGAATCTGTTATTAACTAATCTTGTCCACAGGCTAATTGCTACACAGCCAGCTGGAGGGCGAACAATACCTTCAAATATATTTCCCAACTTTGGTAGACTGGCTGACACGACCCACGTGACTCACAGCGCAGGGAGACTGTGAGAGTTAGGTATTAGCCAGACTATAACTTTAGCAGGTCCACTACAAAATCTGATTAGGAAGGGAACACAAAACGTGAACAGCATCACCATCTTAACTCAGAATTACACAGACAGGCTTGACACAAAACAGAGCCAAAGGAATTATACAGGAGCAAAGTGACTCAATGTGGAGCTTCAATATAATTTGGCCCTTACGCACACAACTCCTTGACACACCTCTCTACTAGAGAGCATTTTATTTGTTAATTCCATTGGCCACGGCAGGGTTATGACCAATCAGGGACCATGTGACTACTCTGGAACTGTCACAGAGTCTATTTAACTGCAGCCAAAGAGACTGTAACATTCACACAACACTGTGTCTATACAGCAGTGTCTATACGGCAGTGTCTATACCTAGTACTCTGTTATATCATCTAGGGGAAGATCCCACATCTTAACAAATATCACAGCATCAACATCGGGCTGTGTTTTAAGACCTACATCATTGTGCAAGACCTATTTCAACCACATAACCTTCAAAATGAAAGATCAGATCTGGTAAGTCATTGCTTTTCTCTTGACTTTTTCATTGCGTTTTCCGGTGTCCATATTCTTTTTTTTTACAGGATTAAATCGATCTCTTATAAGTATATCTATCTCTTATGTGGTTATGGAGATCCTTACCGCTTAGGTTAGACAAATTAATACCTCTTCGGCAGTTTTATGGCAATATGAATTTCTGTAAAGGCAACCCTTATGGTCTGACAGACAACAGAATATCTCACTCATACTGAAAGAAATGTATCTAAGTATATGATATATAATGACTTCTCAATAAAGTGAAAAGGAGAAGCATTTTTTTAAGCTTTTACATTTTCTAATCATCAATTCAAACAATTTCCTGAATTGAATGACTTCAGTTCTAATTGACCCTCCCTAACCCTGTGTTATACACCATTAATTTATGTTAAGTAAAATCACATGTGGTCTGGATTGCAAGACATTCCAGTATGTGAACATTCACAATGCAACATACAAGACTTTTTGACTTAAAATATACCCTTTTTGTACTGGAACTAAATTGTCAGCGAGGGGACCGTTACAGGATAGTTATTTTACCCAGAGCTCCCTCTAAACAGGATAGTTATTTTACCCAGAGCTCCCTCTAAACAGGATAGTTATTTTACCCAGAGCTCCCTCTAAACAGGATAGTTATTTTACCCAGAGCTCCCTCTAAACAGGATAGTTATTTTACCCAGAGCTCCCTCTAAACAGGATAGTTATTTTTCCCAGAGCTCCCTCTAAACAGGATAGTTATTTTTCCCAGAGCTCCCTTTAAACAGGATAGTTATTTTACTCAGAGCTCCCTCTAGACAGGATAGTTATTTTATCCAGAGCTCCCTCTAAACAGGATAGTTATTGTCCCCAGAGCTCCCTCTAGACAGGATAGTTATTGTCCCCAGTGCTCCCTCGAGACAGGATTGTTATTTTTCCCAGAGCTCCCTCTAGACAGGATAGTTATTTTACTCAGAGCTCCCTCTAGACAGGATAGTTATTGTCCCCAGTGCTCCCTTTAGACAGGATAGTTATTGTCCCCAGAGCTCCCTCTAGACAGTGTGAGTCACAATGTTCTCCACTTCCTCCCTCAGTTATGATGACTATCAGAAGACAGCCAGTTGGCTCCTGTCTCAGACGCAGCACCGGCCAAAAGTGGCCATCATCTGTGGCTCCGGACTGGGCATGCTAGCTGACGCTCTCAAGTGCCAGGACTCCTTCCCCTACTCCGACATCCCTGGGTTCCCACAGAGCACAGGTGAGAGAAAGTGAAAGGTAAATAGATAGAGAGATGGTGAGATAGAGAGAGAAAGAAATGGAGAGATGTAGAAAGAGAGAGTTGGGGGCCGGGAATATTGACATTACCAGTGGCAGAAGTTTGTGTAACGTACAGTACATTGACTGGGAAGGGAATGCATTTAACCCAACCCACTGAATCAGAGCGGTGCGCGGTGCTGCCTTAATCAACATCATTGGCGCATGGGGAATAGTTGTTGTTGGGGGTAAAGGGCAGAATGGTAGAATATTCCACCATGGTAGAATTTTCCACCTTTCTGTTACTGGCCCAACTCTCTTAACCGCTAGGCTACCTGTTACAATAAGATTGTAGCATGCAGTATAATATTAACGATCAACACAATCATCCTAACACACCACAAATGGCTATGCTGACCACTTTGGCCATCCTGACAAATGGCCATCCTAACTTGGAACCTTTGTAATGTAAATAAACCAGCATTAAACTTTAAACATAGGGAACAAGTTTAACAGCGTTGTTAAAGGTGTGTTTTTGAACTGTTGTTTATGTAACAACTGACTTTGCTTGTGTGTGTGTGTGTGTGTGTATGTGTGTGTGTGTGTATGTGTGTGTGCGTGTGTGCATGGCTTCACAGTGCAAGGACACGCTGGGAGACTGGTGTTTGGGGAGCTGAAAGGGAAGACGTGTGTTTGCATGCAGGGACGTTTCCACATGTATGAGGGACACTCACTCTGTAAGGTCAGTACCAGATCACAGTGGTAAGTATTGAGAAACAAGTGTTAATGCACATCCCACATCCCCTAAACAGACTGTCACTGTAACTCAGGGAGCAAATATTAGTACCAAGAAACACACCATTCTAATATCCTGCTCTCATTTGACCCAGGGTAAATACCATTAAAGGACACGATTCTAGAGAAACACTAGAGAAAGAACTAATACTATAATAGTCATTTCTTGCAGACATGTGTATTATTATTTTAAAATTAAAAGCATTAGTCCCACCAGGTCTTCATCAGGACCTTTGAAGACTATGAGAAACAGTGGGACTCAACACTCTCCCACAGCTCTGTATTTGTTCTACTGTTTAGATGATTTTGACATGCTGTGTTGCATTTCAACATCATTTGGGATCCAAAGTGACGGAAGGGCTATGAGTCAAGGGTTCCAATGAACAGGACATGCCTGGGACTTGAGGAACTCTAATCTGGTTAGGAAAGCAGCTGAAAGGGTAGCTGATCTGTCTCCCTTTCTCCATTGGGCTCTGGCTTGGGAGTAATCTGCAGCATATGAGGCCCATGTGACTGGGGCTGCTGATCACTCACTGGGAGGCAGTGGTTGGCTGACCTCCAACCCACTCACTCACTAACTCACTCACTCACCAGATTTGTGTGTATTGTTGTGAATTCTTAGATATTACTGTACTGTTGGAGCTAACTGTTAGCACGAGAGAGTCTATGACTGTGCCCCAAATACACTACTATTGACCAGAGGCCATATGGTAGTGCACTATAAGCACCATTTGAGATGCACCCAATGAGTCACAGCATCTGACCTTGGGTGATCACGTTGACCTGCATCACATGGCTAATTCACTTGCACGCTAATTCAACATTACGCCATTCAATGCTGCTATTGTCTTTCTTGCATAACTCCAGGTTTTATGAAGTCGGATCTAGGCTCAGGCAGTTACTCAAGGGGATATGTAGACCCACTTACTGAAGCTGTGCTGTATTGCACCTTGTTTTGAGTTTAACTCTCTACCTTTATTCATCACATCATCTCTCTCTATCTCTCAATTCAGTTCAGTTCAAAGGGCTTTATTGGCGCCGGTATGTGGACACCTGCTTGTCAAACATCTCATTCCAAAATCATGGGCATTAATATGGAGTTGGTCCCCCCTTTGCTGCTATAACAACTTCCACTCTTCTGGGAAGGCTTTCCACTAGATGTTGAAACATTGCTGCGAGGAATTGCTTCCACTTGGTCCTTTCCCAAACTGTTGTCACAAAGTTGGAAGCATAGAATCATTTAGAATGTCATTGTAACCTGTAGCATTCACTGGAACTAAGGGGCCTAGCCCGAACCATGAAAAACAGCCCCAGACTATTATTCCTCCTCCACCAAACTTTACATTTGGCACTATGCATTCGGGCAGGTAGCATTCTCCTGGCATCCATTTGGCAGATTTGTATGTCGGACTGCCAGATGGTGAAGCGTGATTCATCACTCCAGAAAACACGTTTCCACTGCTCCAGAATCCAATGGCGGCAAGCGTTACTCCACTTCAGCCAACGCTTGGCATTGCGCATGGTGATCTTAGGCTTGTGTGTGGCTTTTTGGCCATGGAAACCTATTTCATGAAGCTCCCGATGAACACTTCTTGTGCTGATGTTGCTTCCAGAATTTGGAACTCGGTAATGAGTGTTGCAACCGAGGACAGATGACTTTTATGCGCTGTGCTCTTCAGTACACGGTGGTCACGTTCTGTGAGCTTGTGTGGCCTACCACTTCGCGGCTGAGCCGTTGTTGCTCCTAGAGGTTTCCACTTCACAATAACAGTACTTACAGTTGACCGGGACAGCTCTAGCAAGGCAGAAATTTGACGAACTGACTTGTTGGAAAGGTGGCATTCTATGACGGTGCCACGTTGAATGTCACTGAGCTCTTCAGTAAGGCCATTCTACTGCCAATGTTTGACTATGGAGATTGCATGGCTGTGTACTCGATGTTATACACCTGTTTGCAACGGGTGTGTCTGAAATAGCCGAATCCACTTATTTGAAGACTTGTCCACCTACTTTTGGCCATGTAGTGCTTACATTGCCAAAGCAAGTATAATAGATAATACAAAAAAATGAACAGTAAACATTTCACTGACTTTTCAAAGGAATAGAGACATTTCAAATGTCATATTATGGTGTTATAACGATGTGCAAATATCAGTGCAAACATCTCTCTCTCTGTCTCTCTCCCACTGTCACACAGACTACCTTTCCCGTGCGGGTATTTAAGCTCTTGGGGGTGGAGACCCTGATAGTAACCAATGCAGCAGGCTCGCTGGCAGACAGCTACCAGGTTGGGGACATCATGATCATCAAAGATCATATCAACTTCCCTGGTCTGGCTGGGCTCAATCCCCTCAACGGACCCAATGATGACAAGTGAGTGAGATCCTCTAGTCTAGTGTCATTGGTTCTCACTAGGTCCTACTTACTAAATACCACAAACAATTCCGAAATACCAGAAACCACTCCAACGAGCCTTTGGTGCTTTGTGACCCTTCAGTGCTGTGGTTCAGTAGCCTACATGCTGCAATAGAGCCCATCATTGATTGGTGTCCTTTATTCCGCTTCATAGATGGACATTCACATTCATATTCATCACAATTCTTGAATTTGAACATTGTTGTCTTGTGTTGACCAGGTTTGGTCCCCGGTTCCCTCCCATGTCTGGTGTGTATGACAAGGACCTGCGGAAGATAGCCTTTGACCTCTGTAAAAGCATGGGCGTCTCTCAGTTCGTCCAGGAAGGGGTTTACTGTATGGTGGGAGGTCCCAATTTCGAGAGCATCGCAGAGGCCAGACTCCTTCACAGACTAGGGGTGGACGCTGTGGGTGAGAGAACTAGAGCTTGTTCACTCCCAGATAGATTCTAGCCTGGTCCCAGATCGGTTTTTGCTCTCTTGCCAATAATGCATTCTAGATAGATTTGTTTATTAAAGTGGTTGGTGATTGGTGCCATGATAATATATAATTTTTGGGCAAAATCTGCTCAGACATCTAAGGTGTGCTTTGTACATAATAATATTGTCCGTCATAAAAATCTAGGTGTCCATTCTAATACATTATAATATTATGTGAGTAGCAGCAGGTGTTCATCTTCCTTCTCTCCGCTTCTCTCCTCCTCATAGGAATGAGCACAGCACCAGAAGTGGTGGTAGCCACCCACTGTGGCATGAGGGTGTTCGGCCTCTCTCTCATCACCAACAAGGTGGTGAAGAGCTACAATGACACAGAGTCTGTCAACCACGAAGCTGTACTGGAGGTCAGCAAGCTGCGCTCACAAACGCTGCAGATGCTGGTCACAGAGCTGGTCAGCCGGATGGACATCAACAACAACACGACTTGAACTGAAGAGAGCAGCAAGATGCGAAGCTACACCGAAACCTTTCGAATTCGCTCATCATGATGAAATCATTCAACAGCGACCTGGCCAATGGCACCCTATTCCCTAGTGCACTACTTTCGACCAGAGCCCATTGCACCCTATTCCCTATAAGTAGTGCACTATAGGGTGTCCGTTTCGGATGCATAACAAGAATCCAATAACCGAAAGGCTGCTAGATCGAATCCCCGAGCTGACAAGGTAATAATCTTTCGTTCTGCCCCTGAACAAGGCACTGTTCCTAGGCCGTCATTGTCAATAAGAATTTATTCTTAACTGACTTGCCTGGTAAACAAAAAGGTTAAATAAAAATACTCTCATTTGTATTTTGTGATATCACTACTGAGGTTTAACTGTGGTATATTTGTATTTGGTGTGAAAAACCAGCACTCTCAAATTGACAACTTAACTTATTATTTTTCAGCTGTATTAACTAATCTTTCTATCCACAATTGTATGCTAATACTTGTTCACAGATAATAAAAGTGAAATATTATAATGCAGCTCTATTCATGATTAATTATTATGTATTACAAATCAATATGTCACATATTCAGATAATTACATAGATTCATATAATTGTGCACATTTATATTTATGTATTTATATGGTGGTTTCATTCATGTAAAGTACAATCTATTTCAATTGTATATTGTTAGTCAACGTTTGTCTGATATTGGGTACGGATTGCACAGACAAAATGTTTTATCAAATAAAAAAGCATTGAATTTTGAAAGAATTGTGTTATGTCATTTTCCTGTAGCCGAATACATAATGTACACAAGATTCACGGTATGTTGCCTGTAAAGTCAAAGTAGGCAATATTACACTTCATATACATCACAGAAGACTGAAATATAACTAAACTGTTTGACATAGAAACACAGGATTTTCTGCGGAAAAAAAGGTTATTAATTATTCATATTAATAGCATTACACCCATGAGGCCAATACTTCATACGACTGGAGGAAAGGGCAACAAAGATAAGACACACTTAAATTCAAGTCCACTGGACTTCCTTTACGACCAGTGTGGTACACCTCAGTACTATCTTAGATGTGTTCTAAGATAATGCCCGTCTAGGGGCCTGTCTGCTCCTCACTGTTCTCAAAGGAGAGTTTACAACTAGATTTGATTTATGCTCTGGCGGCCTCGTACGGTGTTGTCCGTAGTCTCGACCCCCCCAACGGCCTCGATAAGGCTCATCATGGGTCTGGGCTACTATTACCCCCCTTTATGTCTCGGGACCCCCCCACCAGCGGGTGGTGTTGGTATCCGAGGCGCAAACGAAAAGTTCGGACCCTATGTACGAGTTGTCAGTGTCCGCGTTACTATGAGAGTGGCTGTAACCTTTCAACCAAATCTCCTGGTGTTTGTGCTTCAAAACGCTCAGTGGCTGTCGAGGTCTGTCAGTCACCACCGCATCCGCGTGTGGCACCCTCATCAGTACCTGCGAACTGAGACGAGGATATCGGTCTGTGATATCGCAAAGTGTTTCACCAGTGGGAGTCATCGGGTCAGTTGCTGGACTGACGCCATTAGTGTTATTGTAAGGGTTGACAGTCCCCCACAAAGCGGAAGGTGTATCATCGGAAGCAGAGTATACTCTGTGCATCAATGTTTTTCTTGTTGAGATGGCCGCAGTGCTTGCGGAAGTGTCCGAAGGGCAAGAGAAGTTCATCTCAACTACCGTATTGCACAAATGCAAGGAGGAGGGAAGTTGCTCATTCACAGAGACAGCTGGCTTGAAATCATGACAAGAATTGTCAATCAGATTGGCTGATGGAATGTGTCGAGATATTGTAATATCTCCTTGGATCGGATTCTGCACCAAGAGGTTTCTAAACGTCTTTTTCCCAAGGGGTGCTTTTGACAGATACCCCTTGTGAATGATTGCGTTGCAGCTAGCGTTAGGGGAAGACAGTGTGGTTGGTGGAGAAGGCACTGTGGCCTGTGTCCATACAGTGCCTTGCGAAAGTATTCGGCCCCCTTGAACTTTGCAACCTTTTGCCACATTTCAGGCTTCAAACATAAAGATATAAAACTGTATTTTTTTGAGAAGAATCAACAACAAGTGGGGCACAATCATGAAGTGGAACGACATTTATTGGATATTTCAAACTTTTTTAACAAAACAAAAACTGAAAAATAGGGCGTACAAAATTATTCAGCCCCTTTACTTTCAGTGCAGCAAACTCTCTCCAGAAGTTCAGTGAGCATCTCTGAATGATCCAATGTTGACCTAAATGACTAATGATGATAAATACAATCCACCTGTGTGTAATCAAGTCTCCGTATAAATGCACCTGCACTGTGATAGTCTCAGAGGTCCGTTAAAAGCGCAGAGAGCATCATGAAGAACAAGGAACACACCAGGCAGGTCCGAGATACTGTTGTGAAGAAGTTTAAAGCCGGATTTGGATACAAAAAGATTTCCCAAGCTTTAAACATCCCAAGGAGCACTGTGCAAGCGATAATATTGAAATGGAAGGAGTATCAGACCACTGCAAATCTACCAAGACCTGGCCGTCCCTCTAAACTTTCAGCTCATACAAGGAGAAGACTGATCAGAGATGCAGCCAAGAGGCCCATGATCACTCTGGATGAACTGCAGAGATCTACAGCTGAGGTGGGAGACTCTGTCCATAGGACAACAATCAGTCGTATATTGCACAAATCTGGCCTTTATGGAAGAGTGGCAAGAAGAAAGCCATTTCTTAAAGATATCCATAAAAGGTGTTGTTTAAAGTTTGCCACAAGCCACCTGGGAGACACACCAAACATGTGGAAGAAGGTGCTCTGGTCAGATGAAACCAAAATGGAACTTTTTGGCAACAATGCAAAACGTTATGTTTGGCGTAAAAGCAACACAGCTCATCACACTGAACACACCATCCCCACTGTCAAACATGGTGGTGGCAGCATCATGGTTTGGGCCTGCTTTTCTTCAGCAGGGACAGGGAAGATGGTTAAAATTGATGGGAAGATGGATGGAGCCAAATACAGGACCATTCTGGAAGAAAACCTGATGGAGTCTGCAAAAGACCTGAGACTGGGACGGAGATTTGTCTTCCAACAAGACAATGATCCAAAACATAAAGCAAAATCTACAATGGAATGGTTCAAAAATAAACATATCCAGGTGTTAGAATGGCCAAGTTACAGTCCAGACCTGAATCCAATCGAGAATCTGTGGAAAGAACTGAAAACTGCTGTTCACAAATGGTCTCCATCCAACCTCACTGAGCTCGAGCTGTTTTGCAAGGAGGAATGGGAAAAAATGTCAGTCTCTCGATGTGCAAAACTGATAGAGACATACCCCAAGTGACTTACAGCTGTAATCGCAGCAAAAGGTGGCGCTACAAAGTATTAACTTAAGGGGGCTGAATAATTTTGCACGCCCAATTTCTCAGTTTTTGATTTGTTAAAAATGTTTGAAATATCCAATAAATGTCGTTCCACTTCATGATTGTGTCCCACTTGTTGTTGATTCTTCACAAAAAAATACAGTTTTATATCTTTATGTTTGAAGCCTGAAATGTGGCAAAAGGTCGCAAAGTTCAAGGGGGCCGAATACTTTCGCAAGGCACTGTACCTGGTTGGTTTTCCAATTCATCAATGGGAGTAACCGATCCATCAAGTCTGCTCCAAGTAGCAGGGGTACAGTTTTGAGGCTGGTAACATACACAGGGTGGACGAGCGATACGTCCTGGAAGTGTAGTCTCAGCATGACTCTCAATGTGAGAGGCGAGGTAGTCTGAGTAACCCCTCGAAGCGTAGTGTCGCATCGTTCCACTTTTAACCAGCGTTTAGTTGGCTTCAAAGCCCTTTTTAGATCATCAAACAATGTTTGAGAGATGAGTGATATTGTCGCACCCGAATCAATTAGTGCATGACAAGTTAAGCAGTCCTCCAGGACTGTTTCCAGGTATGGGCGTTTCAATTTGTGTTTAGTGGACATATTCCCCACAAAGTGGAGTGGTCGTTCGCAATGACGTGATCTGTCAATTCTGTTCATGGTGGAACTAGATCGACTTTTCCGATATTGAGTGGGCTTGGCTTTAACAAAGCGTTTTACCTTTTTCTTCGCAACCTTTGTATCAGAGTCTATAGACAAAGCCTGTGGGCTTGTTTCTTGATCAAGCGGGCCCTGGATAGGGTCTTGAGTGAGAGCGGGAGAGATTTGAATTTTAACTTCCTTGCTATGGGTGTTAATTCCTGCTGACCTGGTGTCCGGTAATTCCCCATCTAGTCCTTGTGACTTATCTTTTACCTTTTTCTCAAATGTTTCTCGCTTTAGTTCTTCACGTAGTGGAACTTCTGGAGAACATTGGTCTACGTTTTGATCATCCTTCAACCCTTTGTTACCCTTGTGCTCTGACACTTTGTGTGGGTTGGGTGCAGGAACGTAGTGAACAGGTCGATTGTAGCGGTAGTCGTGTTGATGGCGACGTACTTCACACTTATTTCGACCGCGGAGGTTATTGGAATCATGGTTTCGTGGTAGAAACTGTTGTTTTGCATCATCTCTCAATGCTCCAATACCTGATAATGCACCCTCTGACTGGAGTGAGTTATCCTGGTCAAACTTCAAAACTGAGTGGTCAGGGCTCTTAGCGTTGCGAGCTTTTGATGCCTCAAAAGCTGTGCTTGCAAGATCTCTGAGTTGTAAGATAGGCAAGCCAACGTGGGCTGCAGGGCCCAAGTAGGTAATGAAGGTAGGATACCAGGTCGACAGGAACATTTGTTTAAATGGTAACAGGTCTTCCATGCCTGTTTCAGTGAGTATGCCAAAGTAAGCTGAACGAAGCCTATGATAGTAAGCTTGTGGGTGTTCGTTCCGAGCTTGTTTGACCATGTTAGCCAGTGAGCTATCGTGTTTGCGAGTCGCAGAACCACCGAATTCTAATTTCAAAGCTGTGGCAAGTTTAGCGTAGTCATTTAGCACGTGTTGCTGTTGTAGGCGAATGAACCTGGTCACATGTCTATTCAACGTTCGCTTCAACAGGTAAACCCTGTCAGAACCCGTAGCGTTCGGGTAGCCATCCAACGAGTCCTCTATGTCAGCTAGGAACGTCTCAGATTCATTTGGCTGACCTGGAACGGGGTTAAAGGTGGGGAAATTCTTGACGAGTTTGTCAAGGTATTCCGCGTCAAGCGGGCGGAGAGGGTTGGCTTCATCCTGTGGGGAAAGTGGGGCCAAAAGGCCAAGAGGAGATGCCAAGCTTTGGCTTTGTTGGCCAAGAGGCGCCATATTACTCCTCTTGCCGAATGGCCAAGAGGAGAAGACTGAGGGACACTTAATGGAGGCAATGTCTGAAACCGATCATCTTCACTCCTTTGAGTGCAGGGCTCCGGTTGCTTGGATGGGTAGTCACGCTGTGGAGCGTGACCATTCTGGATTTCCTCCAGATGGTACCTAAGGGTGGTATTCTGCTGCATTGCAGAGTCCACTTGAGCGCTTAGAGTACTGATTTTGGACATTTGAGTGTCGCACTTGCTCCTTTCGGTCTCAAACTTATCTGTCATGGTTTGCAGATAGAGGTCTTGAGTACGGAGCGAGGGATTCAGTGATGATATTTCTTCTTCTTGCTTAGAAATCAAGATTTCCATCTTCATCACCCGAGTTCTCTCATCATCACTGAATCCAACTTTGTCATTGTGTTCATCAATTGATTGTCTTTGGTCTGCAGAATTTTGAGTAGAACCGTGTTAACGTTCAACAAAACTGCCTGCATGTTATCAAATTGCGCGCTCCTATTTGTAGATAATTCAACAGATTTATCTAGTTTGGAGTGGACTACCTCGTATTTAGTTTTGGCTAAATCGAGTTGTTCCTGGAGACAACGATTTTGTTGCAGAATTTGTGCTCGTTCATCGTCATAAGTATTTGCAATTACTTTTAATTTTTCAGATTTCAAACGCAGTTCCTCAACTAGCAGAATGTTTTCATTTCCTGCTTTTGTCAATAGTTGCTCAGTTCTCTCCACCTCTCCCCTCTTGTTAGCCAATTCTGGCACGTGCTTCAGCTGTGCACCGTGGTATTGGACCGATGTCACATTTTTATGGCGATACATCAGTGCAAAAGTGGGGAGAACCGTCACAAAGCCTGTGATTGGAGATTTTGGAGAGGGTTTGCAATTTCGGCTGTTTTTTCGCTAATGGCATAATTAGGGTTGGTATCGCTGCGGAGGTCAGAGATTAATCATTTTATGGGTGGAGGTTCACTAATTAGCGGAGGAGTGGTGACCACCTCCTTTGACAGCTTGCACATTATTAGAAAAATGTAGAGGAAAAATGTTCCTTTTTTTTCAAAGTTTGGGTTTGGAATTCATTGGAAGCTGCAAAGACAAGTTTAATCTTGAATGAATTTGCAGAAGCAAATTGAATTAATTAATCAATGCCAATGATTAATCCTACCTGGGTAGACTATCTGGGTATTAAACTTTAATTAACCTGAGAAGTCGCTTCATCTAGGTTAATATGAGAAGTTTAAAAGTGTCTCATTTGATTGGAAGAACATTAAGTTATGTTCAACAATTGAATTTATTAAATTAAATGAGACAATAATCCATACAATCTCCATTGAGTGTAAACAGTGTAAACTGTGTAAACAGTAGATCAAATGTTGGGCACATTCAACACTGGTGCACTTCTCCCTAAGGCCGAAACCACATGGGCTTCCCGCTGGGGCGGGGCTTCTGTCAGTACTGGATTACTAAATGGTTTTGCAAAAACCAAATTTGACTGATTTATCAATTTAATGATAAATCAGACCTGTATAGGCTATTTGGGAATTCAACTTTAATTAACCTGAGAAGTTGCTTCATCTAGGTTAGTTTGGAAAAAGTTTACAATGTCTTATTTAGAAAACTCATAATTTGGATATTATTTCAAATATCTATTTCAGAATGTAAATTGCCAGATTTACACTTATTATTTCAATTGTATAAGACATTGATATCCATCTGGATATCATAAGTAATGACTTGAGTGTGACCTGAATAATTCTTCATGAACTAATATATTAGGGCACACGCCAGCGGTCAATGATTTCACATACTGAAATCAAACGGAACTACCCAGGCCGGGACTTCCGTTCCTCAAGGCGGAGGAATTTCAACGTAGCACAAGGAAAGAGAAAATTGCTATTTTCCCTTGTTAGCTTTAGCATCTCATGCAGCTAAACCCTCCTTTGTGCCTGCAAATGCAGCACATAGGATTCCCTTGGCAAGGGAAAGGTTTTTACTAACAACGTATTATGTTCAAACTCTTTTCGCCGTTTTTTGACAATGTTTTAACCGGAACACGCGGCAAACAATGAAATGCACCTTGGTCTACTTGTGAGAGAGACAGAGATATATATCGCTGGTCAAGCTTATCTCCTGAATTTCAATCGGCTGGCCCTTTGTCCTCGCACGAGAAATGAATAATGACCGAGCCTACCCGCATCTGAAACGCGCCAGGCAGAAATAGCCCTGCATTTGGCCAAACGCTATATTTCGCAGATTTCTATAATTAGCTTTATCATACAGAAATGTATTCGATTACATTACCCACTGAATACGTCAGCGAACAACACAGAGGCGGGGGAATCTTCAACACCCACAAACACAATAATGCTTGTCTACCACTCCAAAACTGTGTACAATAACTTGGTATATTATTGAATCTGTTTTTCAATTTTATACAGGCTGAATCAAAATGAAAGCGTCATTCTATTTTAGATTCCTCACATGGGGCACCAATAATGTTGTATCTTTGGCTATGCCGGATTAAGTGATATGACATGCTATTCTATAAAATAATTTATCCGTAATGAATATCACCTGATTGAGCTAATCATGTAAATGTAATTAACTAGAGAGTCGGGCACCACGAAAGAATACTTATAGAGCTGTTATCTTCCGAATAAACTCTTAAAGACCTAGTAATATTTTACATCCATAGCAGTCAATAGCAATCTTCACCTCAATTCAGTCTCATCTGAAAGTTGCATATTTTTTTATCTGCACGAATCCTGGCTAACAAGTTGAATCAGCAATACAAAATTGGGTTTAATTATTTATTTACTAAATACCTAACTAATCACACAGAATCACACATACACACAATTAATCATAACTTGATTACAAATTACGTCATAAAGGAAAACGTCCCTAGTGGGCGGAACAGATATGACAGCTTGTTACACAAAGAAAAAGGGGCTGGGTTGAGTGAAAGAGCGGGAGACTGAGGAACAAAGGGAAAAAGCTGTGCTATCGTAAATACAGTATCTTATGCATTCTAAATTACCGCCCATTTGGAAAAGGAAAATGCAATAAATATTTACTCTGAGCTGCGCTTCAGTATGTTGGTGGTAGATGGAAGACCGTGTTGCCAAACCGAGTCCTCTGTCCTTTGAAGAATGTCTCTGGTGGTCAATTGGATAAGTTGTAGTAACGTCGTTGTGTGATAGACGGGATACGCTGTCTGTTCCTTCCTAACCCTCGTTTGCAGCAGCTGTTGCTAACTCAACGGCTAGGAGGTATCACTTCTGTAGTGAATAAGAGTTCAAAGTTCATACCATTCTCAACCAAAGCTCATGCTGATGTTGGCTTCGTTCTGTAGTTATTATCTGAACCATTCTGACATAGGACCGTCATCCTCACATCATCGGAACAGGAAGTTATGTTGTCGTCAAGGGCTTATATAGGAAGGGAGAGGGGGGCGTGTTTGAAAAGTTTTATAGCCCATGTCCCTTCACAGGGTGGGCCACTGATTGAGCAGCCCTATCTTATGAAAATCCAAATCTCTCATTTTAGAAGCTAAAATCACATTTCATCCCATCACAAATCATTTCATTTTCAAACATTTAAATTGAACAACAATTCCATGTGAATCCGATAACTCTGATGTGTAGACTTTCCACTGTAGAGTTTATGTCATCTTATCATTGATGAGAATGTCTCAGATGACAACCGAACTGACATCATATTCATTAAGTACCACCGCATATGTTCAATTGTTCGGATTACCAGAATATAGTTCATTTCCCCCCACATTCTGATGTTCCCAGAATCTCTATGTTAACCAAGGGTTTTGCAAATGTAACCTCAGTAGGGTAGAGAGAGGAAAAAGGGGGGGAAGAGGTATTTGTGACTGTCATAAACCTACCCCCCAGGCCAACGTCATGACATGAGTAATAATGACTATATAAAATAAATCATAAAAAATGTAGCTATATTGTATGGTCAAAATAATGTAATAATACAAGTAATACTTTTTTTGGATTAAAAATATTGACACCCTTAAACATTTCTATAAATAAAGTACTCAAAAGTGTAGTATTTGGTCCCATATTTCCATAACAAGCTTGTGACTCTACAAACTTGTTGGATGCATTTGCAGTTTGTTTAAATTGTGTTTCAGATTATTTGTGCCCAATAGAAATTAATGCTAAATCATGTATTGTGTCATTTTGGAGTTACATTCATTATAAATAAGAATAGACCATGTTTCTAAACACTTCTACATTAATATGGATGCTTCCATGATTACGGATAATCCTGAATGAATTGTGAATAATGATGAGTGAAAAAAGTTAGAGAGGGTCAAAGATCAAACCCTCCAAGACATGCTAACCTCTCACCATTAAAAATAACAGGGGAGGTTAGCATGTCTTGGGGGTATGATCTTTGACTATTCCCCTGATTAGTGTTCTGGGATTGATTTGTACTTTTCCCACCAAAGTGCGTTCATCTCTAGGAGGCAGAACACGTCTCCTTCCTGAGCGGTATGACGGCTGCGTGGTCCCATGGTGCTTATACTTGCGTACTATTGTTTGTATAGATGAACGTGGTACCTTCAGCCGTTTGGAAATTGCTCCCAAGGATGAACCAGACTTGTGGAGGTCTACAATTTTTGGGCTGATTCCTTTTGATTTTCACATGATGTCAAGCAAAGAGGCACTGAGTTTGAAGGTATGTCTTGAAATACATCCGCAGGTACACCTCCAATTGACTCAAATTATGTCAATGAGCCTATCAGAAGCTTCTAAAGCCATGACATCATTTTCTAGAATTTTCCAAGCTGTTTAAAGGCACAGTCAACTTAGTGTATGTAAACTTCTGACCCACTGGAATTATGTTACAGTGAATTATAAGTGAAATAATCTGTCTGTAAACAATTGTTGGGAAAATTACTTGTGTCATGCACAAAGTAGATGTCCTAACCGACTTGCCAAAACTATAGTTAGTTAACAAGACATTTTTTGGAGTGGTTGAAAAATGAGTTGTAATGACTACAACCTAAGTGTATGTAAACTTCTGACTTCAACTGTACTAGTTATTGACTTGAATGGGAATGTCCATTCTAGTATTTATATTTCTAATGTTGTCATGGATTCACCCGGTACTGCTGCTCATTCCGTGCACCAGTTCCGGAGGTCTACGTCACCGGCCTCAAGGTGACACTGAATTGTCACATTACGCACACCTGCATCCTTTTCCCCTGATTTGTAATTGTATATTTGTGCTTTGTTGTTTCGGCTTTCGTGCTGCGTGTATTGTGCACTTGTTATTACGAGTCTCGTCCCGTGTAATTATTAGAGGTTTAACCTCGCTCTGTTGTTTGGGTTTACATCCCTGTGTTTTTGTATATGTGTGTGTTTTGTGCTCCGTCCCCGTGCCTTTTCTGGGCATGTTGTATTTTTGGGTGGACCAATAAAACCCTGTTATGTATTTCTACGCCTGTCTCCAATCATTTATACAATGTGACCGGAATCGGGACGGAATAGGGAGAGAGAGAGAGTGGAACTGCATGACAGGGAGTTGTATAAGAGGCAAATGACAGGAGTTTAACAGTAGCTGCAAAGCAAACAGTAAAATGAGTAAACCACTCCCTTAAGAAAAACTTGCTCATGTTAATGATTATGTTACAGAACACCTTGATGAATCATAATAGTACATGGTAGCACACCACCTTATGAAAACACCAGACCAGAATGACTCCAGTACTGTAATAGCCTGAGGTAGCTGTGTGTTAGTCAAATAATGAGATGAAACATTAACAAATAAGTAGCATTTAGCAGGTCCTCCCTCACAAACTTGGGCAGTTCCCAGCGGTGGCCGTCCACCCTCTCCAGCCTGCCCCAGAGAAGCTCTCCTCTCAGGGTGAAGCCCTTGGGCCAAGTCCCTACCTGGTTCTGGAACCTCTGGGGCCTGGTTGGAGGAGAGTTGGCATAGAGGCACTGGTGGTAGTTCCATTAAGAGTTAGACATAAGTCAATAGTTACACCAGGGTAGGGGTAAGGTCCATGATAGTGGTGGAACAACCTGTAATCAGGTCCCCTGGTACTCCTGGTCTTTAAGGGGAATTGATGCTGGGTTGGAATAGATGGAAGATGGGACTATAGTTGTTGCGCCACTGTCGCTGTGGGGTGATGGCGGTGGGATACATAGCTCTGTAGAAGTGATGTGTAGGTACAGGTCGAGATGATGTGCATTGATAGGAGTAGTGAGAGTTTATGTTCTAAGAGAGAGGTGGTGTGGAGGTAATGGGAGATGGCCGCCTGGCCTCAGAGGCAGGTTGGGGTTGTCTTCATCCATACAGAGATCTCACATTGATGAAATAAACAACTTTGGAGACAACAAACACAAACAAAGAGGTGAAAAGTACTCACAATAAAAATGCATATAAACAACTTTTATCATTCCTACAACAATTGTAGTAACACACTGCAAAAAGTGAAATCGAAGCTAGCCTAAATATTCCAAATTGAGTGATAATTAGTTAAAATTAGCGTTTTTTCATACCAAGCTAAATGATCTACCATCATTGGCAGATAATTTTGCTTATTGACCCTTTACACTGGCCGACTGTAGATGGATAGGGTTAAATTGAAATCTTACAGAAGAAGTATGAAAAGCATATACATAACCATTTGAGCAACTTAAAGAAGAGTTTGGCGAAAATGGGAAAATGATTAGACCAAAGGTGAGAACACAGCAGTTCACATGACACAAAACTGAATCCAACCATTACACAGTTGATTTTATGTGCATTTTACATTTACTGTACTTTTCGATGCATTTGCTGATAACAAAATCTGAAAATACATTCAGTAACATGATAAGACTAGTCCTGGAAAATGTGGAGTAGGTGCACATAAGACAAAACAATGACTTGAGTGAGGGGACTAACTGGTGTCTACAAATAGACACACACCTCTCCAAAGTGTACAAAGTTCATAAGCAGTTTCAATGCAAAGAAGAGTCGTCAACTATAAGATTTTTATTTTTCGAGCTGTCCTAGTTGTGCTGCTGAGGGACAGGAGCAAGCACACTAGTTGTTTCATTTGGAACACAAGCCTGCATTCCTACCATCACACAATTACTGTTGGTATTTACACAATCCAAAAACGTCCCATTATGTATCGCAATCTGGGTCAGGTGCGTATGACTTGCAAGCTTGTTCTATTGCCAACATGACTAGTTAAGTTATAAAATAGATCTTAGTGTTAGGCTTTCACAAGACATTTCAAAGAAACAGATTGTAATTTTGGTGTGCATAGAAACAAGTCATGAGTGCATTTTTCTTCACAATAAACAAACAACCAGGGTATGACGACATAGTATCTTGTACATCAAACATAGTGATCATAAACGTTGACACGGATGTTTGGCTTGCTTGTATGACAACGAAGCAGTAGCACCTATTTACAGTAGCACCTATTTACAGAGCCTTCAGAAAGTATTCACATCCCTTGACTTTTTCCACATTTTGTTGTGTTAGTCTGAATTTAAAATGGACTAAATTGAGATTTGTTTGTCACTGGCCTACACACAATACCCCATAACGTCAAAGTGGAATTATGTTTTTAGAAATTTTTACAAATGAATAAAAAATGAACATCTGAAATGTCTTGAGTGAATAAGTATTCAACCCCTTTGTTATGGCAAGCTTAAATAAGTTCAGGAGTAAAAATGTCCTTACAAGTCACATAATAAGTTGCATGGACTCCCTCTGTGTGCAATAATAGCGTTTAACATGATTTTTGAATGACTACCTGTCACGCCCTAGTCTTAGTATTCTGTGTTCTCTTTATTATTTTGGTTAGGCCAGGGTGTGACATGGGTGATTTATGTGGTTTGTTTTGTCTAGGGGTTTTGTAGTTTATGGGATTGTGTTTAGTTAAGTATTCTAGGTAAGTCTATGGTTGCCTGGAGTGGTTCTCAATCAGAGGCAGGTGGTTATCGTTGTCTCTGATTGGGAACCATATTTAGGCAGCCATATTCTTTGGGTATTTCGTGGGTGATTGTTCCTGTCTCTGTGTTTTGCACCAGTTAGGACTGTTTTTGGTTTTCCACGGTTTCTTGTTTTGTAGAAGTATATTGTTCACGTTATCATCTTTATTAAAGATGTTTATAAATAACCACGCTGCATTTTGGTCCGCCTCTCTTTCACCAGAAGAAAACCGTAACACTACCTCATTTCTGTACCCCACACATACAATTATCTGTGAGATCCCTTAGTCGAGTAGTGAACTTCAAACACAGATTCATCCACAAAGACCAGGGAGGTTTTCCAATGCCTCACAAATAAGGGCACCTATTGGTTAATGTGGAAAAAAACACGCAGTTTTGAATAACAAGCAGACAATGAATATCCCTTTTGAGCATGGTGAAGTTATTAATTACACTTTGGATGGTTTATAAATACACCAAGTCACTACAACAATATAGGAGTCCTTCCTAACTCAGTTGTCAGAGAGGAAGGAAACCGCTCAGGGATTTTACCATGAGGCCAATGGTGACTTTAAAACAGTGACAGAGTTTAATGGCTGTGATGAGAGAACTGAGGATGGATCAACAATGTTGTAGTTACTCCACAATTCTAACCTAATTGACAGAGTGAAAGGAAGGAAGCCTGTACCGAATAAACATATTCCAAAACATGCATCCTGTTTGCAACAAGGCACTAAAGTAATAGTGAAAAAAATGTGGCAAAGCAATTCACTTTTTGTCCTGAATACAATGTTTTATGTTTGGGGCAAATCCAATACAACACATTACTGAGTACCACTCTTCATATTTTCAAGCATAGTGGTGGCTGCATCATGTTATGGGTATGCTTGTAATCATTAAGGACTGGGGAGTTTCTCAGGATAAAAAAGAAACAGAACGGAGCTAAGCACAGGCAAAATCCTAAAGGAAAACCTGGTTCAGTCTGCTTTCCACCAGACACTGGGAGATTAATTCATGTCACGTTTGTCGTAATGATTGGACCAAGGCGCAACGTGTGTGGAGTTCCACATATTTTAATAAATTGAAACCCACCAAACAAAACAAACAAGCGTAATGTGACGCTACTGGTGTGTACACAGGCAACTATCTACCGTCGGGGGACGCCTCCAGTGCAGACGAAGGACCCACTCCACTCGCAGATACGATGTCTTCCTCCATGGTGCAGGGATCGTCGCCGGAGGCTCCGGACCGTAAATGGTCATAGGAGACTCTGGACTGAGAACCCCTGCTGAAGGCTCTGGACTGCAGACCGTCGCTGGAGGCTCCGGACCGCGGACCGTCTCTGGAGGTTCCAGACCGTGGACCGTCTCAGGAAGTTCCAAACTGTGGACAGTCTCAAGAGGTTCCGGACTGTGGACCATCGCCGGAGATTCCAGACTGTGGACCGTCGCTGGAAGTTCCGGACTGTGGACCGTCTCAAGAGGTTCCAGACTGTGGACCGTTGCAGAAGGTTCCGGACTGTGAAACGTCGCCGGAGGTTCCGGACTGTGAAACGTCGCCGGAGGTTCCGGACTGTGAAACGTCGCCGGGGGTTCCGGACTGTGAAACGTCGCCGGAGGTTCCGGACTGTGAAACGTCGCCGGGGGTTCCGGACTGTGAAACGTCGCCGGAAGCTCTGGACTGTGGAGGCACACTGGAGGCCTGATGCGTGGTGCCGGCACTGGTGGTACCGGGCTGGTGACACGCACCTCAGGGCGAGTGCGGTAGGAGGCACAGGACGTACTGGACTGTGGAGGCGCACTGGAGGCCTGATGCGTGGGATCGGTATAGGTGGAACTGGGCTGGTGACAAGCATCTCAGGGCGAGTGCGAGTAGCAGGAACAGGACGGACCTGACTGGGGACACACACTTGAGGGAGAGTGCGAGGAGCAGGAACAGGATACACATGACTGGGAAAGCGCACTTGAGGGAGAGTGCGAGGAGTTGGCACAGGACGTACTGGGTTTTGAAGGTGCACTGGAGACCTGGTGTGTATAGCCGGCATCAATTGTTCCGGAACTTTAACACACTTCTCAGGATGAGTACGGGGAGCTGACTCAGGTGGCACCAAACTGACAACACATTCCTTTATTCCAAATCCGTGTATCCTCCACCAACTCAACAACTCTCCCATTTCTCTCTCCTCCAAATTCTCCTTCTTCTCCCAGACGGGCTCTGATTCACTCCTCGGCACCTCCGACTGCTCCATGTGTCCCCCCCTCAAATTTTCTTGGGGTTTCTGTGGCTTACCTCCCCGACTTCGTCACTGTCCCTCCTTTGCTGCTTCCGCCTGCCTCTATGGCAAGCTCTTCTCTCCTGCTATTATGTCGTCCCAAGTCCAGGATGTTCTCTCCCTAATCTCCTCCACAGACCAGGATGCCATTATCTCCTGGGCACGCTGCTTGGTCCGTTGTTGGTGGGATCTTCTGTCACGATCACTATAATGATTGGACCAAGGCGCAGCGTACGTAGAGTTCTACATATTTTAATAAATCGAAACTCACCAAACAAAACAAACAAGCACAAACGAAACGTGAAGCTACTGGTGTGCACACAGGCAACTATCTGTAGACAAGATCCCACAAAGATCAATGAGGAAATGGCTGCCTAAATATGATCCTCAATCAGAGACAACGATAAACCGCTGTCTCTGATTGGGAACCATACCAGGCCAACATAAACCATTAATCACCTAGATGACCCACCCTAGTCACTATCACTCCCCAACCAACAGAGAATAAACAGCTCTCTATGGTCAGGGCGTGACACTTAATCTTTCAGCAGAACAATAACCTAAAACACAAGGACAGTGAATGTTCCTGAGTGGCCGAGTTAGGGTTTTGACTTGAAAATCTATGGCAAGACCTGAAAATGGTTGTCTAGCAATGATCAACAACCAATTTGACAGAGCTTGAAGAACTTTGAAAAGAATAACGGGCACATTTTTCACAATCTAGGTGTGGAAAGCTCTCAGAGACTTACCCAGAAAACCCACAGCTGTAATCGCTGTCAAAGGTTCTACAAAGTACTGACTCAGGGGTGTGAATACTTATGTAAGTGAGATATTTCTGTATTTAATTTTCAATAAATTTGCAAAAAATCTAACAACATTTTTTCACTATGGGTATTGTGTGTAGATGGGTGAGATTTAAAAATATATATATTTTAAATTGAGCCTGTAACACATCAAAATGTGGATTAAGTCATGGGGTATGAATACTTTCTGAAGGCACTGTATTATAATCCTCAATTTCTCATCTTTCAAAATACATCAAGTCATCTTCATTTACAGGATTTCCCTGACTCAGACAACAACAAATGTACAAAAGTTGCACAATTACCGGGAGGGATGTGGGCAACTTCTTGTCGTGCATGGGTGCTCAAATTCAGAACGGCTGTCAGTCAAAACCCATACAGTGATGTGAAGCGAAGAGCCTATAGGCCTATAAAATGTTACTATACAGCCTCTACATTCCAATTTAGGCCCTTATTAGAGCTAAAATCAGCCATTATCAACCCATATAGGGTACTACTGTAAATGGCTACACTGACAAAGGTTTAATACAAGTAATTGATCTTATTTTAATATATTTTTCAATATATTTTACTTTTATCATCTTAAGGTATGTTTAAAGATATCTTAAGATACTATCGATTCTACACTGAACAAAAATATAAACGCAACATGTAAAGTGTTGGTCCCATGTTTCATGAGCTGAAATAAAAGATTCTCAAAACTTTTCATACACACAAAAAGCTTATTTCTCTAAAATGTTGAAAAAGTTTACCAGACATGTCACCCATGTTAGGGATGCTCTGGATCGAAGTGTATGACAGCGTGTTCCAGTTCCTGTCAATATCCAGCAACTTCGCACAGCCATTGAAGGGGAATGGGACAACATTCCACAGGCCACAATCAACAACCTGATCAACTCTATGTGAAGGAGATGTGTCACGCTGCATGAGGCAAACGGTGGTCACACCAGATACTGACTTTTTGTTGTTGTATCTGTGGCCAATAGATACATATCTGTATTCCCAGTCATGTGAAATCCATAGATTAGGGCCTAATTGTCTGACTTCCTTATGAACTGTAACTTGCATGTTGCGTTTATATTTTTGTTTCATTATTTACTCACCCCAGGTTTCTCATGCATGATGGGGAATTTCCTGGCACTGGCCACTGACTTTCTGTCTGTGCTGTCTATATCGCATGAGATGCGGACTTTGCTCTCCTGCAGCGATGCACAGTGCTGCTCCAGCTACACAAGGGCCTTCCTCATCAACATAATCAGCAAATGAAAGGCGTTTAGAAATCTATTTCGATGTTATTTGTCTTTTACATGTAAAAGAAAATACCTGTCCTATTAAACTATTGTATTTTAAGGGTAGGTCGTGTGGTTTGGTGCACACCTTATAACTTGTATCTAATGCTACATTCATAACATCTCGTTAATTCATAAATACGAGCATACGACTGCGAAACATCCGCTTGAACGCCCGTCCAATTTAATTACTTGTGGGAAACTCGTCTATCATACCTGAGCTCTGACTCTGACGTAATTGACGAAAAAGACATACGATAGTGAAGGACCGCCATCTACTGGAACATGCACGAAACATTCTGGATTGTAATTTGGGCCATTATGCGATGATATCAAATAGACGACACCAGAAATACTTTCACGCTATATTTTGCCAGTATTCCTCGAAGATTAGCCAACATTGCATTTGACCATCCTACCAATCCTCGACTTTGGCGATGTAATTTACAAAATAGCCTCCAATACCCTACTCAACAAATTGGATGCAGTCTATCACAGTGCAATCCGTTTTGTCACCAAAGCCCCATATACTACCCACCATTGCGACCTGTACGCTCTCGTTGGCTGGCCCTCGCTTCATACTCGTCGCCAAACCCACTGGCTCCATGTCATCTACAAGACCCTGCTAGGTAAAGTCCCCCCTTATCTCAGCTCGCTGGTCACCATAACATCTCCCACCTGTAGCACACGCTCCAGCAGGTATATCTCTCTAGTCACCCCCAAAACCAATTCTTTCTTTGGCCGCCTCTCTTTCCAGTTCTCTGCTGCCAATGACTGGAACGAACTACAAAAATCTCTGAAACTGGAAACACTTATCTCCCTCACTAGCTTTAAGCACCAACTGTCAGAGCAGCTCACAGATTACTGCACCTGTACATAGCCCACCTATAATTTAGCCCTATCAACTACCTCTTTCCCAACTGTATTTTATTTATTTATTTTGCTCCTTTGCACCCCATTATTTTTATTTCTACCTTGCACATTCTTCCATTGCAAAACTACCATTCCAGTGTTTTACTTGCTATATTGTATTTACCTTGCCACCAAGGCCTTTTTTGCCTTTACCTCCCTTCTCACCTCATTTGCTCACATTGTATATAGACTTGTTTATACTTTATTATTGACTGTATGTTTGTTTTACTCCATGTGTAACTCTGTGTTGTTGTATCTGTCGAACTGCTTTGCTTTATCTTGGCCAGGTCGCAATTGTAAATGAGAACTTGTTCTCAACTTGCCTACCTGGTTAAATAAAGGTAAAATAAAATAAATAAATAAATAAAAATTTAGTGTACATTCATGTTCAACCATTTATTTGCAAGCAAAAATAGTAAATACACATTTAGCAAATTGGTGTGACAGACATTTTCACTTGAATCTGTAGGCCAAGCACATGATCACCAACTATCAAATTTCCGTTACTATTTCCCTTTTCTTTGGACTGATACAAAGTCAGTCTCACAGTAGGCGTAAGTAGGTCCCTGTTTTTGTATTTATTTTTTTTCAGATAGTTTAGTTTTATCGGGAATGGGAGCACTGCAAAAAGTTACATCTAAGCAAGTACAGAAGTACCAAGTATACTGTAGATATGATAGATGTAGAGTTCGAAGTCAAAGACCACCATTAACTATAACAGTGAGCTAGGCACAGAGCTACAACCGTATGAACACATCTCTTCATATTGACACATATTGAATATTCTCCCTGAGACGCTCAGTACTGAGACTATTGAATTTGTAGTAAACCGAATAAACCCAGAATAAACCCAGAATAAATCAAGTCTACCCTGTTCCTCTGGATGAGTTCGATCGCTGCTTTTAACGGCTGGAGCCACAGTCCGATCGGACAGGACAATATAGAACTCATGGACTCAAGAGCACGCTGCAAAGAAACAATTATGGAGTTTGTGGAGATATTATAAATAATGTGAATTATTATCATGTAATAATTGTAAATGTCACATGATCAAGCAAGAAAACTCATCAGAAAATCTATGAATCAGTAAACATAATGCATGATCTAGATTATATACAAAGACAGAGAAATATCATAAATGATTGCTTTTTACATATATATATATATATATATATATATATATATATATATATATATATATATATATATATATACATGTGAACATTTCAGCAGAATAAATAACACAAGATTGTAAGAGTAGAGACCACTAGATGGGGGTAACAGTTACAAAAAACACTTCAATAACAATTCTTCATTCATGCCAGATGGGTGGAGAGTTTTTAAATAGAACATCCACCGGCATTCTGTGTGTTCTACAATACGTGTTCTTATCGGTCTACATAATGCTGACTGTGCATGTGCTGACGATTTACAGTGATGATGGCCAGAGGCCGAAACATTTGTGATTTATTTTCACCTTTCATTTATGCACTTTCTTGCATGATTTCTTGGGCACCATGACGTTTTAATAAACATCTTTATTTTGCATTCAACCCTCAGTTTTGTATATATTTGTTTTTCAACGTGTGCGGTTCTCTATCTATTCCAATATTCTTATTTTGACTCCTATACAACTGGAACAGGCACTATTCAGTAGTAAGGACCTTAAAAGAGCGCAGATTACTTCTTATCATGATTTATAATACACATAATAATTCACATTTCTTGTTGCTGCAGGATTATTTTCCTGCTGTAGCAAACTTGCTCAAATTAAGACCCTACATCTGTAACTTTATCCGGATTAATAATACAAATCTCAACATTATTCCCCCTATCTCCACCAGTCCTTTTTCTTTCTAGCTTCCAATTTGTTACTCTGGTCGTAGAAGTGATAATGGCCTCATTCATATTGCATACATCATCCACATGTGAGGAAGAATCACATTTGTATTTTTTACCATGGCACTATCTGAAAATTACTGCAATTGAAAAGTGCTTATTTTCTTCCTTTTCTGTGTCAATAACTCATGCTTTCAAGTTTTCAGGAAAATGCGGTGCTGGAAGATAAGAACAGAGAGCAGATCCAGAGTATCCAGGAACTGCAACACAGACCAACATCAGGAAAGACATGTTCCAAGACATTTTCCCCAAATTAGATAAGTATTTAGTTTAGTTTATTAATTCTACCATACAAAAACAAGGAAAATCATTGAACACAACACACAATAAAATCTTAGACTTCCATTGATTTCCATTGTGGTCCTCTTGAGACAAGAGGGCTAGGCAAGATCGAATACGGTTGAACACAATATGGCAGCGAGATAATAAAACATAAAAATAAAGAAGAAGAACATCTGTCTCATCATTGCAGTTATGTCGTAGGGTACATTCATATGGGCACAGAAGACATCAAACTGTTTTTTACTTCATTTTTAAAGCTGGAAAGAGGACATCGTTTTTATGGGCAGGGGCAACTCATTCCACTCGGAGGCTCCAGTATACAAGAAAGTACCTATCCCAGCATTACTCCAGAACCTGTATAAGCACACATTAGCAACCCCTGATCTGGTGCTGTGGTTGTGTGCATCCCTAACATGGGGAAAGTAACAGAACCACAAATACTCCTGTAAACCAGACCCAGTCTAATCTGGGACACCCTAGCCTCAACAGTCAGCCAGTTGAGTTCCTGAAAGCCGCTCCTGCTTATGTGAGTACACAGATTCCCCTTCAATACTACCTTGATCAGCGTATTCTGTGCTATATGGAGTTTCCGCTTCAGAAGCTTAGATAAGCCCCCAAACCAGGAAGTACTAGCATAGTCAAAATGGCATTGAATGAGGGCAGTGGCTATCACTCTCATGGAGTCCTTTTCAAGCAGCTTTGACTTTCTATCCAAAAACTTGGTCCTGGCATTAACCTTCGCT